>NC_091286.1:1577495-1618647 GCF_032444005.1 Ranitomeya imitator | reverse complement strand
CTGATACAGATATGGAGGCACTGAGCGAGGGGTCGGATCCATCACCTCCAGTGTACTGATACAGATATGGAGCACTGAGCGAGGGGTCGGATCCATCACCTCCAGTGTACTGATACAGATATGGGAGCACTGAGCGAGGGGTCGGATCCATCACCCCCAGTGTACTGATACAGATATGGGGGCACTGAGCGAGGGGTCGGATCCATCACCTCCAGTATACTGATACAGATATGGAGGCACTGAGCGTGGAGTCGGATCCATCACCTCCAGTGTACTGATACAGATATGGAGGCACTGAGCGAGGGGTCGGATCCATCACCTCCAGTGTACTGATACAGATATGGGAGCACTGAGCGAGGGGTCGGATCCATCACCCCCAGTATACTGATACAGATATGGAGCACTGAGCGAGGGGTCGGATCCATCACCTCCAGTGTACTGATACAGATATGGAGGCACTGAGCGAGGGGTCGGATCCATCACCTCCAGTGTACTGATACAGATATGGAGCACTGAGCGAGGGGTCGGATCCATCACCTCCAGTGTACTGATACAGATATGGAGCACTGAGCGAGGGGTCGGATCCATCACCTCCAGTGTACTGATACAGATATGGAGCACTGAGCGAGGGGTCGGATCCATCACCTCCAGTGTACTGATACAGATATGGGAGCACTGAGCGAGGGGTCGGATCCATCACCTCCAGTGTACTGATACAGATATGGAGGCACTGAGCGAGGGGTCGGATCCATCACCTCCAGTGTACTGATACAGATATGGGGGCACTGAGCGAGGGGTCGGATCCATCACCTCCAGTGTACTGATACAGATATGGGGGCACTGAGCGAGGGGTCGGATCCATCACCTCCAGTGTATACAGATATGGGGGCACTGAGCGAGGGGTCGGATCCATCACCTCCAGTGTACTGATACAGATATGGGGGCACTGAGCGAGGGGTCGGATCCATCACCTCCAGTGTACTGATACAGATATGGGAGCACTGAGCGAGGGGTCGGATCCATCACCTCCAGTGTACTGATACAGATATGGAGCACTGAGCGAGGGGTCGGATCCATCACCCCCAGTGTACTGATACAGATATGGAGCACTGAGCGAGGGGTCGGATCCATCACCTCCAGTGTATACAGATATGGGGGCACTGAGCGAGGGGTCGGATCCATCACCTCCAGTGTACTGATACAGATATGGGGGCACTGAGCGAGGGGTCGGATCCATCACCTCCAGTGTACTGATACAGATATGGAGGCACTGAGCGAGGGGTCGGATCCATCATCTCCAGTGTACTGATACAGATATGGAGGCACTGAGCGAGGGGTCGGATCCATCACCCCCAGTGTACTGATACAGATATGGGGGCACTGAGCGAGGGGTCGGATCCATCACCTCCAGTGTACTGATACAGATATGGAGCACTGAGCGAGGGGTCGGATCCATCATCTCCAGTGTACTGATACAGATATGGAGGCACTGAGCGAGGGGTCGGATCCATCACCTCCAGTGTACTGATACAGATATGGAGGCACTGAGCGAGGGGTCGGATCCATCATCTCCAGTGTACTGATACAGATATGGAGGCACTGAGCGAGGGGTCGGATCCATCATCTCCAGTGTACTGATACAGATATGGAGGCACTGAGCGAGGGGTCGGATCCATCACCTCCAGTGTACTGATACAGATATGGAGGCACTGAGCGAGGGGTCGGATCCATCACCTCCAGTGTACTGATACAGATATGGGGGCACTGAGCGAGGGGTCGGATCCATCATCTCCAGTGTACTGATACAGATATGGGAGCACTGAGCGAGGGGTCGGATCCATCACCTCCAGTGTACTGATACAGATATGGAGGCACTGAGCGAGGGGTCGGATCCATCACCTCCAGTGTACTGATACAGATATGGAGGCACTGAGCGAGGGGTCGGATCCATCACCTCCAGTGTACTGATACAGATATGGGGGCACTGAGCGAGGGGTCGGATCCATCATCTCCAGTGTACTGATACAGATATGGAGGCACTGAGCGAGGGGTCGGATCCATCATCTCCAGTGTACTGATACAGATATGGGGGCACTGAGCGAGGGGTCGGATCCATCATCTCCAGTGTACTGATACAGATATGGGGGCACTGAGCGAGGGGTCGGATCCATCATCTCCAGTGTACTGATACAGATATGGGGCACTGAGCGAGGGGTCGGATCCATCACCTCCAGTGTACTGATACAGATATGGAGGCACTGAGCGAGGGGTCGGATCCATCATCTCCAGTGTACTGATACAGATATGGGGGCACTGAGCGAGGGGTCGGATCCATCACCTCCAGTGTACTGATACAGATATGGAGCACTGAGCGAGGGGTCGGATCCATCATCTCCAGTGTACTGATACAGATATGGGGGCACTGAGCGAGGGGTCGGATCCATCACCTCCAGTGTACTGATACAGATATGGAGGCACTGAGCGAGGGGTCGGATCCATCATCTCCAGTGTACTGATACAGATATGGGGGCACTGAGCGAGGGGTCGGATCCATCACCTCCAGTGTACTGATACAGATATGGAGGCACTGAGCGAGGGGTCGGATCCATCACCCCCAGTGTACTGATACAGATATGGAGGCACTGAGCGAGGGGTCGGATCCATCACCTCCAGTGTACTGATACAGATATGGAGCACTGAGCGAGGGGTCGGATCCATCACCTCCAGTGTACTGATACAGATATGGGGGCACTGAGCGAGGGGTCGGATCCATCATCTCCAGTGTACTGATACAGATATGGAGGCACTGAGCGAGGGGTCGGATCCATCATCTCCAGTGTACTGATACAGATATGGAGCACTGAGCGAGGGGTCGGATCCATCACCCCCAGTGTACTGATACAGATATGGAGCACTGAGCGAGGGGTCGGATCCATCACCTCCAGTGTACTGATACAGATATGGAGGCACTGAGCGAGGGGTCGGATCCATCACCTCCAGTGTACTGATACAGATATGGAGCACTGAGCGAGGGGTCGGATCCATCACCTCCAGTGTACTGATACAGATATGGAGCACTGAGCGAGGGGTCGGATCCATCACCTCCAGTGTACTGATACAGATATGGAGGCACTGAGCGAGGGGTCGGATCCATCACCTCCAGTGTACTGATACAGATATGGGGGCACTGAGCGAGGGGTCGGATCCATCACCTCCAGTGTACTGATACAGATATGGAGGCACTGAGCGAGGGGTCGGATCCATCACCTCCAGTGTACTGATACAGATATGGAGGCACTGAGCGAGGGGTCGGATCCATCACCTCCAGTGTACTGATACAGATATGGAGGCACTGAGCGAGGGGTCGGATCCATCACCTCCAGTGTACTGATACAGATATGGAGGCACTGAGCGAGGGGTCGGATCCATCACCTCCAGTGTACTGATACAGATATGGAGGCACTGAGCGAGGGGTCGGATCCATCATCTCCAGTGTACTGATACAGATATGGGGGCACTGAGCGAGGGGTCGGATCCATCACCTCCAGTGTACTGATACAGATATGGAGGCACTGAGCGAGGGGTCGGATCCATCATCTCCAGTGTACTGATACAGATATGGGGGCACTGAGCGAGGGGTCGGATCCATCACCTCCAGTGTACTGATACAGATATGGAGCACTGAGCGAGGGGTCGGATCCATCATCTCCAGTGTACTGATACAGATATGGAGCACTGAGCGAGGGGTCGGATCCATCACCTCCAGTGTACTGATACAGATATGGAGGCACTGAGCGAGGGGTCGGATCCATCACCCCCAGTGTACTGATACAGATATGGAGGCACTGAGCGAGGGGTCGGATCCATCACCTCCAGTGTACTGATACAGATATGGAGCACTGAGCGAGGGGTCGGATCCATCATCTCCAGTGTACTGATACAGATATGGAGCACTGAGCGAGGGGTCGGATCCATCACCTCCAGTGTACTGATACAGATATGGGGCACTGAGCGAGGGGTCGGATCCATCACCTCCAGTGTACTGATACAGATATGGGGGCACTGAGCGAGGGGTCGGATCCATCACCTCCAGTGTACTGATACAGATATGGGAGCACTGAGCGAGGGGTCGGATCCATCACCTCCAGTGTACTGATACAGATATGGGGGCACTGAGCGAGGGGTCGGATCCATCACCTCCAGTGTACTGATACAGATATGGGGGCACTGAGCGAGGGGTCGGATCCATCACCTCCAGTGTACTGATACAGATATGGGAGCACTGAGCGAGGGGTCGGATCCATCACCTCCAGTGTACTGATACAGATATGGGGGCACTGAGCGAGGGGTCGGATCCATCACCTCCAGTGTACTGATACAGATATGGGGGCACTGAGCGAGGGGTCGGATCCATCACCTCCAGTGTACTGATACAGATATGGAGCACTGAGCGAGGGGTCGGATCCATCACCTCCAGTGTACTGATACAGATATGGAGCACTGAGCGAGGGGTCGGATCCATCATCTCCAGTGTACTGATACAGATATGGAGCACTGAGCGAGGGGTCGGATCCATCACCTCCAGTGTACTGATACAGATATGGAGCACTGAGCGAGGGGTCGGATCCATCACCTCCAGTGTACTGATACAGATATGGGAGCACTGAGCGAGGGGTCGGATCCATCACCTCCAGTGTACTGATACAGATATGGAGCACTGAGCGAGGGGTCGGATCCATCACCTCCAGTGTACTGATACAGATATGGAGCACTGAGCGAGGGGTCGGATCCATCACCCCCAGTGTACTGATACAGATATGGAGGCACTGAGCGAGGGGTCGGATCCATCACCCCCAGTGTACTGATACAGATATGGGAGCACTGAGCGAGGGGTCGGATCCATCACCTCCAGTGTACTGATACAGATATGGGGCACTGAGCGAGGGGTCGGATCCATCATCTCCAGTGTACTGATACAGATATGGGGGCACTGAGCGAGGGGTCGGATCCATCATCTCCAGTGTACTGATACAGATATGGAGGCACTGAGCGAGGGGTCGGATCCATCACCTCCAGTGTACTGATACAGATATGGGAGCACTGAGCGAGGGGTCGGATCCATCACCTCCAGTGTACTGATACAGATATGGGGCACTGAGCGAGGGGTCGGATCCATCACCTCCAGTGTACTGATACAGATATGGGGGCACTGAGCGAGGGGTCGGATCCATCACCTCCAGTGTACTGATACAGATATGGGGACACTGAGCGAGGGGTCGGATCCATCACCTCCAGTGTACTGATACAGATATGGGGGCACTGAGCGAGGGGTCGGATCCATCACCTCCAGTGTACTGATACAGATATGGGGGCACTGAGCGAGGGGTCGGATCCATCACCTCCAGTGTACTGATACAGATATGGAGCACTGAGCGAGGGGTCGGATCCATCACCCCCAGTGTACTGATACAGATATGGAGGCACTGAGCGAGGGGTCGGATCCATCATCTCCAGTGTACTGATACAGATATGGAGCACTGAGCGAGGGGTCGGATCCATCATCTCCAGTGTACTGATACAGATATGGAGCACTGAGCGAGGGGTCGGATCCATCACCCCCAGTGTACTGATACAGATATGGAGCACTGAGCGAGGGGTCGGATCCATCATCTCCAGTGTACTGATACAGATATGGAGCACTGAGCGAGGGGTCGGATCCATCACCTCCAGTGTACTGATACAGATATGGAGCACTGAGCGAGGGGTCGGATCCATCATCTCCAGTGTACTGATACAGATATGGAGCACTGAGCGAGGGGTCGGATCCATCATCTCCAGTGTACTGATACAGATATGGAGCACTGAGCGAGGGGTCGGATCCATCATCTCCAGTGTACTGATACAGATATGGAGCACTGAGCGAGGGGTCGGATCCATCATCTCCAGTGTACTGATACAGATATGGGGGCACTGAGCGAGGGGTCGGATCCATCACCTCCAGTGTACTGATACAGATATGGGAGCACTGAGCGAGGGGTCGGATCCATCACCTCCAGTGTACTGATACAGATATGGGGGCACTGAGCGAGGGGTCGGATCCATCATCTCCAGTGTACTGATACAGATATGGAGCACTGAGCGAGGGGTCGGATCCATCACCTCCAGTGTACTGATACAGATATGGGGGCACTGAGCGAGGGGTCGGATCCATCACCTCCAGTGTACTGATACAGATATGGGGGCACTGAGCGAGGGGTCGGATCCATCACCTCCAGTGTACTGATACAGATATGGGGGCACTGAGCGAGGGGTCGGATCCATCATCTCCAGTGTACTGATACAGATATGGGGGCACTGAGCGAGGGGTCGGATCCATCACCCCCAGTGTACTGATACAGATATGGAGGCACTGAGCGAGGGGTCGGATCCATCACCTCCAGTGTACTGATACAGATATGGGGGCACTGAGCGAGGGGTCGGATCCATCACCTCCAGTGTACTGATACAGATATGGGGGCACTGAGCGAGGGGTCGGATCCATCACCTCCAGTGTACTGATACAGATATGGGGGCACTGAGCGAGGGGTCGGATCCATCATCTCCAGTGTACTGATACAGATATGGAGGCACTGAGCGAGGGGTCGGATCCATCACCTCCAGTGTACTGATACAGATATGGGGGCACTGAGCGAGGGGTCGGATCCATCACCCCCAGTGTACTGATACAGATATGGGAGCACTGAGCGAGGGGTCGGATCCATCACCTCCAGTGTACTGATACAGATATGGGGGCACTGAGCGAGGGGTCGGATCCATCACCTCCAGTGTACTGATACAGATATGGGGGCACTGAGCGAGGGGTCGGATCCATCATCTCCAGTGTACTGATACAGATATGGAGGCACTGAGCGAGGGGTCGGATCCATCATCTCCAGTGTACTGATACAGATATGGGGGCACTGAGCGAGGGGTCGGATCCATCACCTCCAGTGTATACAGATATGGGAGCACTGAGCGAGGGGTCGGATCCATCACCTCCAGTGTACTGATACAGATATGGGGGCACTGAGCGAGGGGTCGGATCCATCACCTCCAGTGTACTGATACAGATATGGGGGCACTGAGCGAGGGGTCGGATCCATCACCCCCAGTGTACTGATACAGATATGGGGGCACTGAGCGAGGGGTCGGACGTTGCTACGTGTCTTGATATTACACGTATGGGTGATGGCTCCTCGGTTTTATCCATACCTCCCTGTTCAGAGAAGCACGGAGTGTCAGTGCGATTTTGCATGCAGATAGTTGTTGTTCGTCGCTTGTGATATAAAGTCTCCGGTTCGGTGGGTTTATATTTGCCAAGAGAACAAGATCTAGTGGTTCAGTCAGGAAAATGAAGTAATGACAAATAAACTGTGTGAGAGGTTATAAAGAATGGATGATGACTGAGCTGTGAAGGAAGCGAAGACCTAGAAAGTCTCTGTGTAAACCAATAGCAGCGGTAATAATAGCACACTGAGCGTCGATAGTGTCTCACCCTCGTGTATTATATTATTTGTATTATAAGGATATTGCTTATGTTCTACCTAGAGCCTGTTTTATCTAGAATTCTTTCAGCAGGATATAGGTGTGTGCCATCACCCTGGGGCTGATCTGTCATCGCTATGTCCTGCCGCTCCCATAGTCCTGCCTGGTTCCCATACCTCGGGCGTTCTAAGTGTGGAGGGCGAACCTGCGGACTGTGCCAGTATACAGACCGGGCGGATAACGTCAGCACTGCCCTTTATTACCTCGCACGTGGCCTATATGGCAGTAAATATTCTATCGGCCGCACTACGAGGAGTCTGAAGAAAAGCAGAAGCCGCACATCAGATATTCCGGGCTATTGAAAGGCAAATTGCGGAGGTTAAAGGAATTGTGAGAATCTCTCTGAATCGGAGGGGTGACGGGGAAGGTGCGCGCCGCTGTCAGGGGCCATATTGGATGTTGGCGGTGACCGCACCTTTTCCAGAAGGCCGGAATTCTATATTCGTATTGGGTCGGTCTGCCGTCTCTGTAGCACTCGGCTGACATCTTACTGTTTCTGTGCATCTGATGAATGTCTTGTACCGTCACCATACCGTGTAAAATATCACTCTTTCTCCAACATTTGGGTTTTGATGGTTTTTTTTTATATAAGCTCCGCTATGCTAATTTGAGGGAACCGTTTTTCACCTGATCCTGTTCATACATATATATATATATATATATGTATGTATGTATGTATGTATATATATATATATATATATATATATATATATATATATATATATTCATTATTATAAAATACTCTTCTGTATATGAAGGACTAGTGCCCTCTGGTCGATATGGGGTTAATCGGGATGAGGACTGTCCACGCTGACTGTACGCCCCTGAGGAAGGCCTGTTTGTACTGGGTGTGAAGCCCCTCAGGCCTATGGGGTCCCCATGATGATGATGTTTTATCGCTGAAGATGTTAAATAAAGATAATTTTTACCCTTCGCCATGACAGCACCCACTTATAGAGAGGGACCCGCCCGTAGGAACAGGAACCCTGCAGAGATAAAAGGGCGCTACCCTTCTCCTCCTCAGTTGGTTTCCTGCTCCTATCGGAAATCCCTGGAATACCTACATGGACGGAGGTGGTTGGAGCCCCCCCATGTATCCTGCCCTCTGCACCCGCCTGTGTGGTCTCCGTGCGAACAGGGGCTGCGGCGTCGGTAGCCGAGCCTCTGCATTCAGCCTCCCCCTCGTCTGATCACATTCCCGGCAGGTTCCGGGCAGCAAAAAAAAGCCTGAGGCCTTTTGGAGGGGAGCACGCCAGTGAGCGGATCGCTTCTAGCAAGCGGCGGCGCCGGCGTCACTGAAACAGAAGTAGTGGGAACACTTCCGGTTCACAGCCGGCGGCGCGCTTAGAACGCCGCACATTTCAAATATGGAGCCGAGACACAGAGCAATTGTGCTCAGAATGTCGTCTCCGGCGCATGAGGAGCATCCACCAGCGGTGGAGCAGGATAGCGCTGGCAAGGACGGCAGCGCTAAGGGCTCAAAATCCGCAGCAAAGCCTTTGTAAAAGAGCGGTCGCTCTGGTGATGGGTCTGACACTCATACAAGGAGTAGAAATACAGATCTACTCAGACTCCGCACAGCGTCTCCACCTCCAAGACCAGAATAATGAGCGCTTCACTGGGTGAGTGTATATAATCCTCTACCTATAAGCTGATCCCTTCCTTCTCTATCCCTCTCCCCATAGGCTAAGAAGACCAGTAAATCGAAGCCTAAGGAGTGCGCCCTGTGTGTACAGCCCCTGCCCGATTCATATGCATAAATCAGACCTTACAGGACGAGACTGCGGTTACAACCACTATCAGGGCCCTTATTAGGCAGGAGATCCAATCTCTGGGATCAATCCTCCAATACCTCGGGATCATCATCCAGTTCTTCTGAGGATGAAGGCTGAGCATGCTTTCCAGTTGACAGTATAGACAATCTTATAAAATCCGTGAGAAACACTCTGGGTTGTCCAGACACTAAGGGGGTCAGATCAGCTCAGGATATCATGTTCACAGGCCTAGGCCACAAAAAAACCGGCGAGCCTTCCCAGTCGTTTCCACCATCAAAGACCTTGTAAACAAAGAATGGGACAAACAAGGGAAGGGGTTCCTTTCATCCTCTTCAAAAAGTCGTTACCCCTTCAGTGATGAAGAGTTAGCAGTGTGGTCCAAGGTCCCAAAAGTGGATGCGGCAGTGGCTTCCACCTCAAAGCGGTCATCTCTTCCTGTGGAGGATGCAGGGAACTTACTAGACCCATTAGACCGTAAAACCGAAGCTCTTCTTAAAAGATCTTGGGAGACAAATACAGGAGCCTTTAAGCCCACCATATCAAGATTGACATTTTTTCATCGACAGTGGGAAAACATAACCTCAAATCAGTGGATTCTCCGCCTAGTAAAATCTGGACTAAAATTAGAGTTCTTAAGCTGCCACAGGATACTTTTATTATAACATCACTGAAAGCGCCGGAACAGCAAAAAGCGCTTCAGTTAGAAATTCAAAGCCTTTTGGCCAAGAATGTTCTCATCGAAGTACCAAGGAATCAGGAAGGGAGGGGATTCTATTCCCCTTTATTTCTGGTTCCCAAACCGGATGGTAGTTTTCGTACTATAATAAATCTAAAAAAAATTGAATTCCTTTTTGTATGACACCACCTTTAAAATGGAGTCAATAAGGTTACTATTAAACTTCTGTTTCCTAAGTGCTTTATGGCTGGTCTAGATTTGAAGGATGCGTACTATCATCTTCCCATTTTATGCGGAGCACCAACAATACCTCAGAGTGGCTGTAGACCTACAAGGCCGGATCCGTCACTTCCAATTTACAGCCATGCCATTCGGCTATCCATGGCTCCTCGGGTTTTCACAAAAGTTATGCTCGAGGTGATGGCTTATCTTCGTCATCAGGATACGCTAATTGTGCCTTACCTTGATGACTTCTTAATAATTGGAAATTCAGCCTCACAATGTAAAGAACGCTTGACTAATACCATTTCATCTTTGCAGGCTTTAGGTTGGCTTGTGAACTTCAAAAAGTCCAGACTACATCCAGAAACCGTTCAGTCCTTCCTAGGACTAATCTTGGACTCTGTAAGTCAAAGATGTCTCTTACCAGAATCCAAAAAATTAACCATAATCTCAAAAGTTACTATGGCAAGGTCTAATCCTCAAAGTCCCTCAGAGATGCCATGTCTCTCTTGGGTTCACTCTCCTCCTGCATCCCTGCGGTTCAATGGGCCCAATATCATACTAGGACCTCGCAACATGAGATTCTGTATGCACAATCACATTGCGATGGTAATTTAAATACAAAAATGACCCTATCTAAAGACGTGCTTAATTCACTACTTTGGTGGTTAGATAAAAACCATTTGTCCAGAGGAGTCTCATGGACGATAACACTCTCTAAAATAGTCACCACTGACGCAGGCCCAGAAGGGTGGTGGGCCCATCTGGATCAAAATATAGCTCAAGGTCACTGGAATTCTGTAGAGATTCAGCAGTCCTCCAACTGGAAAGAACTAAATGCGGTTTATTATTCCTTCAATATTTTCCTTCCCCAGCTCCGAGGATCTCATATCAGAATCCTGTCAGACAACACAACAGTCGTCGCATATTTAAATCGTCAAGGCGGAACTCGATCAAGAAGTCTAATGTCTTCAGAGGCAAACAACTTCAACTTAGCAGAACCCAATTTTCTATCACTCACAGCTCTCCATATCAGAGGAGTAGAAAACTTAAAGGCCGATTTCCTAAGTTGCCACACGCTCCGCCAGGGAGAATGGACTCTCAATCCTCGGATATTCAGGAGCATAGTGAACATATGGGGTCTTCCACAAATAGATTTGTTTGCAACCAAGAACAATAGACCAGTACCGATATTCGCCTCCTTAAATACAGCAGATCATCCAGACATGATAGACTCGCTCCAGTATCCGTGGAAATACGATCTGGCCTATGCTTTCCCACCAATGATGTTAATGCTGTTGGTCATCAAAAAGATAAGAGAAGAGAAAGCAAGGGTGATATTAATAGCACCATTTCGGCCAAAAAGGCCCTGGTTCTCCTGTCTTCGAGCGATGTCCGTTTGCGATTCCCTGGATTCTGCCACTGATCCCAGACCTACTGTCTCAGGGTCCATTCTACCACCAGCAAGTGAAAGGTCTTTACCTAACGGCGTGGAACTTGAGAGGCAAATACTAATGTTAAGAGGGTTTTCTCAAGAGCTAATTAACACATTACTGCTAAGTAGGAAAAGATCTACAACTTTAATATATAGCAGAGTATGGAGAAAATACCTCAATTTCTATACAAAACCCTTTCTCTAGCAAGGTTCCTATTAAAGCCATCCTAGAGTTTCTACAAAAAGGCCATAAGCTGGGTCTATCAGTCAATACCTGAGAGTTCAAGTGTCCGCCTCAGGAGCCCTTTATAGTGCTAACATAGGTGGTAATAGATGGATAGCAAGATTCATTAGAGCATGTGAAAGGTGTACACCGGTACATGTCCCACCTTTACCGCCCTGGGACTTGAATCTAGTCCTCGATGCCTTAACTGGACCTCCTTTTGAGCCCTTACATTCTATTCCTCTAAAAAATATCACATATAAGGTAGCCTTATTGATAGCCTTGACCTGGGCCAGAAGAGTGGGAGACATCCAGGCCCTCTCCATAGACCCTCCATTCTTAATGACATACCACGACAGGGTGGTTCTCAAGCCAGATCCATCATATCTCCCTAAGGTAGCATCCTATTACCATAGATCTCAGGAGATTTTTTTGCCTTGCTTTTATGACAATTCATCAAATCCAGAGGAAGAGAAGTTACATATGTTGGTTGTGAAAAGAGCAGTCTTAAATTACATAGAGAGAACCCAGTCCTGCAGACAGAGTAGGGCTCTGTTTGTATCTTTTCAGGGTCACCGAAAAGGCCACGGGGTCACAAAGGCGACCTTGTCCCGCTGGATTAGAGAGGCCATCTATCTTGCATACTTAACAAAAGGCAAAGATCCTCCAGAAGGAGTAAAAGCACATTCAGCTCTGGCCGTATCATCCTCTTGGGCGGAGAATAATGACCTCTCCATCGAGCTCATATGTAAGGCCGCAACCTGGTCGTCGCCTTCGACTTTTTATAGACATTATCGGCTTGATCTATCTTCTGCATCTGACTTGGCATTCGGGAGAGCTGTCCTCAGCACGGTGATCCCACCCAGGTGACGGTTCTCTGTAAATCTCTCATTGTGGGTGCTGTCGTGGTGAAGTGTAAAAAGCCAGATTACTTACCGGTAATACCCTTTTAATGAGCCACGACAGCACCCTGTCACTTTCCACCCTAGATAGTTATGTATAGATATTTATGCAAAATATTCTCATGGGTGAATATAAATAAGATAAAATGTACAATCAAATTACGGACATATATATATTAATTTAACAACGGCGGTTCCTCTCGTACTCTGAAAAACAACTGAGGAGGAGAGGGGGACGGTGGACCGCCCTTTTATCTCTGTAGGTTTCCTGTTCCTATGGGCGGTTCCCTCTCTCAAAGTGGGTGCTGTCGTGGCTCATTAAAAGGGCATTACCAGTAAGTAATCCAGCTTTTTTTTTTTACTGAAAAAGGATTCCGGTGCCGGAAGTCTTCTATTTCTATTTACACACGTGTAGTCTGCCACTGATCTCCAGGCACGGACGGTCTCAGGGATATTTTGGTGAGCCAAGTTTTTCTTTTCCCTTTTCCCCCTTTGCTATGTTGTCAGATTGTCAGCACCACTCCAATGGTGCTAGAGTGGCGCTTCATCAAAACGGCCGAGCACTGGTGCTTGTAAGGTGCCAAAGCCTCGAACATGGGGCGGTTTCCTGTCCTTGGGGCCGCTCCGCGGTGGGGGATGGGATAGCAAAGTACTGGCAAGTAATGATCTTTTCAGACGATGGCGGAAGCGAGATGTGTCCAAGGGTTTGGTTCAGTCAGGATGGTTGAAATATTTGTGGGATATGACGGTGACACTAAATTCTGCTCCATCTGTTCAGTTTGTTTTCATTGTTTCAGGTGGAGAAATGCATCGATAATGAAGCGGAGAAGGATTATCTGTATGATGTGCTGCGCATGTACTACCAGTGAGTGCACCCCCCCGTATGATCCTGCTGCACCCTCCCGTATGATCCTGCTGCATCCCCCCCGTATGATCCTGCTGGACCATCCCCCTGTGTATGATCCTGCTGCACCCCCCCGTATGATCCTGCTGCATCCCCCCCGTATGATCCTGCTGGACCATCCCCCTGTGTATGATCCTGCTGCACCCTCCCGTATGATCCTGCTGCACCCTCCCGTATGATCCTGCTGCACCCTCCCGTATGATCCTGCTGCATCCCCCCCGTATGATCCTGCTGCACCCCCCCCGTATGATCCTGCTGCATCCCCCCGTATGATCCTGATGCACCCCCCGTATGATCCTGCTGCATCCCCCCCGTATGATCCTGCTGCATCCCCCCCGTATGATCCTGCTGCATCCCCCCCGTATGATCCTGCTGCATCCCCCCCGTATGATCCTGCTGCACCCCCCGTATGATCCTGCTGCATCCCCCCCGTATGATCCTGCTGCATCCCCCCCGTATGATCCTGCTGCATCCCCCCCGTATGATCCTGCTGCATCCCCCCCGTATGATCCTGCTGCACCCCCCGTATGATCCTGCTGCATCCCCCCCCGTATGATCCTGCTGCACCCTCCCGTATGATCCTGCTGCACCCTCCCGTATGATCCTGCTGCACCCCCCGTATGATCCTGCTGCACCCCCCCGTATGATCCTGCTGCATCCCCCCGTATGATCCTGCTGCACCCCCCGTATGATCCTGCTGCACCCTCCCGTATGATCTTGCTGCATCCCCCCCGTATGATCCTGCTGCACCCTCCCGTATGATCCTGCTGCACCCTCCCGTATGATCCTGCTGCATCCCCCCCCGTATGATCCTGCTGGACCATCCCCCTGTGTATGATCCTGCTGCACCCTCCCGTATGATCCTGCTGCACCCCCCGTATGATCCTGCTGCATCCCCCCCATATGAGGCTGCCGTCACACTAGCAGTATTTGGTCAGTATTTGACATCAGTATTTGTAAGCCAAAACCAGGAGTGGAACAATTAGAGGAGAAGTATAATAGAACCATCTGCACCACTTCTGCATTTATCACCCACTCCTGGTTATGGCTACAAATACTGATGTAAAATACTGGCCACATACTGCTAGTGTGACGGCAGCCTGATCCTGCTGGACCATCCCCCTGTGTATGATCCTGCTGCACCCCTTCCCCCATATGATCCTGCTGCACCCCCCCCCCCCTGTATGATCCTGCTGCACCCCCTCGTATGATCTTGCTGGACCCTCCCCCTGTGTATGATCCTGCTGCACCCCCCCTGTATGATCCTGCTGCATCCCAATGTATCTCCCCGCTTCATCCCCCACCCGTGTTTGATACTGCTGCACCCCCTCCTCCCATCTATGCTACACCCCCTATATCTGCACCCCATAGTACATTGATGCAGGAGATGGCTACGTGAGGAGCTGGATGGTGGCGCCGCTCTGTGTAGTCGGGTCGTCCTGGGCTCCTGTGATTGCTGTTCTATCTGCTTGTGAATAGCTTCACCTGGAGCGAGCTCAGCGGCCGCTGCCATATAAAGAGCGCCCCCTACAGGCATTATGCTGCAGACATGGCTGCATAGGGGTCATAGGACATATTAGAGATGGAGCCAGACAGGGCGTGATGTGTGTAATGTGCTCTGCTCATACCGCTGTCGTCACACCCATCGGTTCCTACCGTCTCCTTACTCTTCAGGTCCATGAACCTTCAGGTGTTTGTGGGGGATCTGAAGCTAGTCATTAGTGACCCATCCCGCCTGCCCCTTTTCGATGCCATTCGACCCCTCATCCCTCTGAAGCACCAGGTGGAATACGATCAGCTGACGCCCAAACGATCCAGGTAAGACGCTGTCAGTAATGTCGACCTCTGCTCCCTCGATGTTCTGTGTCTTCTCCCTGCCTCCCCCACTGGTGTTCTGTGTCTTCTCCCTGCCTCCCCCACCGGTGTTCTGTGTCTTCTCCCTGCCTCCCCCACCGGTGTTCTGTATCTTCTCCCTGCCTCCCCCACTGGTGTTCTGTGTCTTCTCCCTGCCTCCCCCACTGGTGTTCTGTGTCTTCTCCCTGCCTCCCCCACCGGTGTTCTGTGTCTTCTCCCTGCCTCCCCCACCGGTGTTCTGTGTCTTCTCCCTGCCTCCCCCACCGGTGTTCTGTGTCTTCTCCCTGCCTCCCCCACCGGTGATCTGTCTTCTCCCTGCCTCCCTCTCCGGTGTTCTGTGTCGGCCTCTGCCCCCACTGGAAACATCTTCTCTGCGCTCTACAGGAAGCTGCGGGAGGTGAAGCTGGATCGTTCTCACCCTGATGGTCTCGGCCTCAGCGTCCGGGGGGGTCTGGAGTTTAATTGTGGCTTTTATGTCTCGCACATCATGAAGGAAGGACAAGCGGATGCTGCCGGCCTGCAGGTGAGGTCATGGCCTCAATAAATAAAGCGTTAGTGACCGCTCTGTGTGCCCACTGTGGACAGGAGACTCTCGCCACAGGGGGCACTCTTCTGTCTTTTGCCTCTTTACGCAGAGTATAAGTATTCAGTAGCATGTCCAGCAGCGCAGAGGATTGTACACGGTGTCCGTTTCTGGCATATCTGGTGTATGGCCACCTGTCCACTGTGTACAGCCGCCTATAGAGGGGTGTTCCTGCCGCTGCACATCTCCAGTGTATGGCCACCTGTACACTGTGTCCACCGCTGCCTGTGGAGGGGTGTTCCTAACTCTGGCATGTCCGATGTATGGCCGCCTGTACACTGTGTCCGCCGCTGGCATGTTCGGTGTATGGCCGCCTGTGCATTGTCCGCCACTGACATGTCCGGTGTACGGCAGTGTGTCACGATATTGTATGAAATATCATATAAGTAGTTTCTCTTGCTATCAGGCTGTGGGCTAAAAAGCCCCCCTTCCCTTTCACTCAGCCAAGAGCTTTCCTTTCCAAGGTATGGGGGAAGAGTTTATTGCCTCTAGCTCTGAGAGCAAAGGTATTTACGACCGGCATCCCTGCAGTGGAAAGTGACCAGCTAGAACTGGATTAGAACTTTCTAGAATCCATGGAAGTTCTTTGTTCTGTTTTTGTAAGATATTACGCAAACCATTTAAGTTAAGAACACGAAAATATGTATTCTTAATCTCCCTCGGTGGATCTACCCATCACTCTAAACACGGGCTTCTATCTCCATCTGGTAAAGAAGTGGGGATTTCTCTGTAAATATGTATCCCAGATAGGACATATTTGATCTCGTTAGAATGCCAATGTTAATATGAGATGAATGCTGGGTTTGTTATGACTATGACATGTTCTGGAGCGGAGTTATAGAAATTAGATAAAAGTTAGGGTAATATTAGTTAACTGAAGAGCTAGGAGGGACGAGGTGATCCAACCCCTTTCTGGGATGTCACAGGCTGCAGCTATAACTGTCTGCCCAGATCCCAGCAGTCAGTCTGCTGCTGGAAGGACATGTGAGTCTGATCTGAAGAGCTGTATCTCATGCACTGGGACAGATGGTAACTCCACTAGCCTGGTTGCCTGCAATGCTTTGAACACATGTAAGTGTTATTCTCATGTAATCCTTGTTTTTTTTTATAATTACCCTGTACATATTTGCAATTGTCTCTTTTGTAACATCCTTGTAAAATATTTTGATAAAACGCTGCCTAAACTTTATGGAGTATAATAATTAATATTCTAGATTTGTTCTCCTGTTCTAAAACGTACCCTGTCTTCTGAAAGGAATTACGCTACTGTTTTTTGGGTTAGCTTCGGACCCGTTTAATCGAAGCTGGTGGCAGCTTACCGTGTGCAGGCTTTTGGGTGATGTTGTAGCGACTGCGGCGTTAATAATTATTGTTCCTGCCTGAGTGGGAGTAGTTATCGCGTCGCTGCAGCGTGCCCAATAGCCAGTACATAGCAGGCAGCCTTTCTGGCGACTAATTACCCCAGGTGCAGTACCTAATCTGACCTGAGAATAAGGGGGGCGCCAGAGAGCTGCAAGTTTTAAGTGGAACTGTAAGCGGGATATACATAAATCCCTGCAGTTCGTGGTATATTGAAGAGTAGTGGGATACCTAGAATAAGCCCCTGCTGTAAAATAAGAGGTCAATAGCCTTGTGTGTGTTTTTTTTTTTTTTTCATCACATTGTGGAGTGCAGGGATAACAAAGATAAGCCCCCCTGCACATGTGATAGCCGTCTGTTGGCCTAAAGTCACCCCGACCCGTGACGTAGGGGTGACGGTCACGGTGTGAATCGTGACACTGTGTACACGGTGTCCGTTTCTGGCATATCCTATGTACAGCCACCTGTACACTGTGTACAGCCACCTATAGAGGGGTGTTCCTGTTGCTGCGCATCTCCGGTGTACGGCCACCTGTACACTGTGTCCACCGCTGCCTGTGGAGGGGTGTTCCTGCTGCTGGCATGTCTGGTGTACTGCCGCCTGTAGAGGGGTGTTCCTGCCTCTGGCATGTCCAGTGTACGGCTGCCTGTAGAGGGTGTTCCTGCCGCTGGCATATCCGGTGTGCATCCACCTGTACAGGGGTATTTCTGCCGCTGGCATGTCTGGTGTATGGCCACCTGTACACTGTGTCCGCCGCTGGCATGCCCAGTGTATGGCCACCTTTTAAAGGGGTGTTCCTGCCTCAGGCATGTCCGGTGTATGGCCGCCTGTAGAGGGGTGTTCCTGGTGCTGGCATGTTCGGTGTACGGCTGTCTGTAGAGGGTGGTTTCTGCTTCTGGCATTTCCGGAGTCTAGCCACCTGTAGAGGGGTGTTCCTGTCTCTGGCATGTCCGGTGTATGGGTGTCTGTACACTGTCCGCCGCTGGCATGTCCGGTGTATGGCTGCCTGTAGAGGGTGTTCCTGCCGCTGGCATATCTTTCTGCCGCTGGCATGTCTGGTGTATGGCCACCTGTACACTGTGTCCGCCGCTGGCATGCCCAGTGTATGGCCACCTTTAAAGGGGTGTTCCTGCCTCAGGCATGTTCGGTGTATGGCCGCCTGTAGAGGGGTGTTCCTGCCTCAGGCATGTCCGGTGTATGGCCGCCTATAGAGGGGTGTTCCTGGTGCTGGCATGTTCGGTGTACGGCCGTCTGTACATTGTGTCCACCACTGGTGTGACGGGGTATGCGACCGAGCAGGAAGAGACACCGGGCCGATAAACAATCTAACAAGATTTATTGGAACAGGGAACTTGGACAACACAAATGAACGTAATTCTGTAGCGTCCGTAATGAGTTCACACAAAGAGAGCAGATCCGGGGGCGCCACCCGGTACTCCGACGTCAGGGAAAAGACAAATAATCCTGGGATAGGTTCACTGGATCCAACAGATGAGGGGCATAAAGGTACCGTCACACTTAGCGACGCTGCAGCGATACCGACAACGATCCGGATCGCTGCAGCGTCGCTGTTTGGTCACTGGAGAGCTGTCACACAGACCGCTGTCCAGCGACCAACGATCCCGAGGTCCCCGGTAACCAGGGTAAACATCGGGTTACTAAGCGCAGGGCCGCGCTTAGTTACCCGATGTTTACCCTGGTTACCATCCTAAAAAGTAAAAAAACAACCGCTACATACTTACCTACCGCTGTCTGTCCTCGGCGCTCTGCTTCTCTGGTCTGGCTGTGAGCGCCGGGCAGCCGGAAAGCAGAGCGGTGACGTCACCGCTCTGCTTTCCGGCCGCTGTGCTCACAGCCAGACCAGAGAAGCAGAGCGCCGAGGACAGACAGCGGTAGGTAAGTATGTACTGTTTGTTTTTTTTACTTTAACGATGGTAACCAGGGTAAACATCGGGTTACTAAGCGCGGCCCTGCGCTTAGTTACCCGATGTTTACCCTGGTTACCAGCGAAGACATCGCTGAATCGGTGTCACACACGCCGATTCAGCGATGTCTGCGGGGAGTCCAGCGACCAAATAAAGTTCTGGACTTTCTTCCCCGACCAGCGACAGCAAAGCAGGGGCCTGATCGCTGCTGCCTGTCACACTGGACGATATCGCTAGCGAGGACACTGCAACGTCACGGATCGCTAGCGATATCGTCTAGTGTGACGGTACCTTAACTCCATTCCACGTGGCAGCTTTTAACCCTCCACACACGGGCACCAGGATCTCGCCTCAGCATAAGATCCCAGCCCTTCGTAAGTCACCACACAACAACAGTCTTCAGATTCAGTCCTTAAATCCAATAGGGTGGTGAGACCTCACAATTCTATGTGACGAAATGATCTCCAATCTCCATACATGATACCAGGATGCAGCTGCACCCCCTTAAACATATCTCCAAGGATTAAAAACTTTCCAGAAACCCTGTCTGCAGTCTGTCTACAGATTTGTGTATTGTAGATGCCCCCTGCAGTGGGGAACAAAGACAAGCATGCCCCCACCAGATACAGGAGAAGGAATGCTTATGTAAACCTGATTACAGTATGGTCCATGTGTGCAGGCTGGGGGTGACACTGTTACAACCAGCATGTCCGGTGTACGGCCGCCTGTAGAGGGTTGTTCCTGCCTCTGGCGTGTCCGCTGCTGGCATGCCTGGTGTACGGCCATCTGTACACTGTGTCCGCCTCTGGCATGTCCGGTGTACGGCCGCCTGTAGAGGGGTGTTCCTGTCTCTGGTATGTCTGGTGTACGCCGCTGGCATGTCCGGTGTACGGCAGTCTGTACACTGTATCCGCCGTTGGCCATGTCCGGTGTATGGCTGCCTGTAGAGGGGTGTTCCTGCCTCTGGTATGTCTGGTGTATGGCCATCTGTAGAGCGGTGTTCCTGCCGCTGGCATGTCGGTGTACAGCCGCCTGTAGAGGGGTGTTCCTGCCGCTGGCATGTCGGTGTACAGCTGCCTGTGGAGGGGTGTTCCTGCCGCTGGCATGTCTGGTGTACGGCTGCCTGTAGAGGGTGTTCCTGCCGCTGGCATATCCGGTGTGCGTCCGCCTGTATAGGGGTATTTCTGCATGTCCGGTGTATGGCCACCTGTACACTGTGTCCGCCACTGCCATGTCTGGTGTACGGCCGCCTGTAGATGGGTGTTCCTGCCTCTGGCATGTCCGGTGTTCGCCACTGACTTGTCCGGTGTGCGGCCGTCTGTACACTGTGTCCGCCGTTGGCATGTCTGGTGTACAGCTGCCTGTAGAGGGGTGTTCCTGCTACTGGCATGTCCGGTGTACAGCCACCTGTAGAGGGGTGTTCCTGCCGCTGGCATGTCCGATGTACAGCCGCCTGTAGAGGGGTGTTCCTGCTGCTGGCAGGCAGATGTCACCAGTATGTGCGCTTGTCAGGGGCATGAGGTATTTGTGTATTATCACGCACACTGAGCTCTGCTACATCCAAGAGCGGAGGACAGACACCCGCTGCAGATTCGACCCTCCCCCTTCTTTTCTCTGCCAGTGTGTGTAATCCTAAACCCCTCATTTCCCCCTCCCTCAAGAATTTATACGGCTCCGTGCTGCGGCAGACAAGTCTCCCTACCCTACTCATTCTCTCCCCCAATCCCACCTGGTACTGGTTAAAACTGGTACAGAAAGCATGAGATTCTATTCTCTGAAGGTTATGTCTATTGGCACTGATCAGGACTAGAGATATAAGAATGATATATTCCAGATGGCCATCGAGGGATCTATAACTCCCTGAAATCTCTAGAATCTAAACCCAACGAGTGGGTTTCTCCGTAAGCGGGTCATGTAATTACACCGCGTTTACACATAAAAAAAATCCCCCTGGTGGGGCACATCCTGATCATTTTGTCTTTCGTATACGAGATTCATACAGTGAGCTAGGCATAAACATGGTTGCCATAACTCTAAGTAAAGGGGAGGTTTCAGCCTCTGAGGTCACCACAGGGGGAGTGCATTGGTTTTAGGCTAGGAAATAAGTGAGTGAAGCAGCAGTCTTCACGTGTCTTTGTCTGGGGTTCTGCTGAGAGACAGGGGTGATGCATCTGGATATATGCTTGTCCTTCCACCCTCCCCCCCCCCCCCACAGCACACGGTTAGCCATGAATTGATATGACATAATTAAATGTAAGTGTTCTTCAACTTTAATCCCATTTTATTTGTAATTGTATTGTAGACCTGATATTTGTCTTTTTTATAATATCTTTTTATACCTCTGTAAACACTGTCTACCTTTTTTAGAGTAAAATATAAAATTACTAGCTTCTCTCCTTGCTCTATAACGTATGGTCACGTTCTCTGAAGTGAATTACGTTACTAATCTGGGTTGGCTCCGGACCCGTTAATAATTACGAAATTTGAGCTGGTGGCAGCAGATTTGCCCTGTGTGTTTGGGAGTCTTTGTAGCAACCGTCGGCATTGATAATTATTGTTCCCGCCTGAGTGGGAGTAGTTATATCGCCCTCGCTGCAGCATGCCCAATAGCCAGTACAGAGCAGGCAGCCTTTCTGGTGACTAATTATCCTAGGTGCAGTACCCTGACAGACCTGAGGGTAAGGGGGCGCCAGAGAGCTGCAAGTTCCAAACCGGAAGTGGGATATAGATAAATCCCCTTCAGAAAGAACCAGGAGCAACCAAACCACCCCGATTCTTGACCTATTAGTGTGAGTGGTGGGAATGATATCCTCCCGTGAACCGTGATGGCTGATATTTGCTGGTTACGGAGCACATTGTAGCAGATGCTGATGCTCTTTTGCCCCCTGTTGGATACTTTTGAGGGTATAAGCTGTAGCCAGCCATGCTTCTTTCTTGTTTTGTTTTCATTGCTTTATTTATTGAGAGTCATAAGATGGTTGACATCAGCAAACGAAGCATCAATTAGGGTAAACTCGAAAAACAGAAGGGGCAGAAATTTCACTTTATTAAAAGCCATTCAAGTCTCAAAGGAATAAATGGCACCTAGTAAAGCACCTAAAATGCCCGAAATGGGAAATAATTGCCTCCGTCAAAACATCATTAATACAGAAAATGAAAGATTCTTTATTTCTATTAACAAATAAACCAAATAAAGTTGGTGAGCTGAAGCTCTGGGGATCAAGAAGTCGCCATTAGGGCTCATCTCCACTTGTGTGAGAAAAAAAAGGTCCGATTTACGGACCGAAAAAACTGATGTAACGTCTGCGAGTGCCATGCGATTTTTTTTTTTTTTTTTTTTTTTTTTTTTTTATCGCAACATCCGTATGACATCCGTATTGCTGTCCGATTTTTACGCACGGGTCTCCTTTGACAAGCCGGTAATTCAGCGCAGAGTACAGTAAAATCACAGTGACAGGTTAGATTAGAGTAGATATATACACATAGAATAGGTATATATACATATGTATATGTCAGGGAGACACATATATATATATATATATATATATATATATATATATATATATATATATATATATATATATATATATATATATATATATAATGCAGCGCGAGACAGCTTAAAAGCTGGTAATTCAATTACCGGCTTTTGCTTTCTCCTTCCTAAACCCGACATGATATGAGACATGGTTACATACAGTAAACCATCTCATATCACCATTTTTTTTGCATATTCCACACTACTGTCAGTAGTGTGTATATGCAAAATGTGGGCGTTCTAGCTATTATATTTAAGGGTTAAATGGCGGAAAAAAATTGGCGTGGGCTCCCGCGCAATTTTCTCCACCAGAGTAGTAAAGCCAGTGACTGGGGGCAAATATTAATAGCCTGGAGAGGGTCCATGGTTATTGGCCCCCCCCCCTGGCTAAAAATACCTGCCCCCAGCCACCCCAGAAAAGGCACATCTGGAAGATGCGCCTATTCTGGCACTTGGCCACTCTCTTCCCATTCCCGTGTAGCGGTGGGATATGGGGTAATGAAGGGTTAATGCCACCTTGCTATTGTAAGGTGACATTAAGCCTAATTAATAATGGAGAGGCGTCAATTATGACACCTATCCATTATTAATCCGAATGAATGAAAGGGTTAAAAAAACACACACACATTATTAAAAATTATTTTAATGAAATAAAAACAAAGGTTGTTGTAATATTTTATTTAACGCCCAATCCAATCACTGAAGACCCTCGTTCTGTAAAAGAAAAAACATAATAAACCAACAATATACTTACCCTCCGCAGATCTGTGACGTCCAACGATGTAAATCCTTCTGAAGGGATTAAAATATTTTGCAGCCAGGAGCTTTGCTAATGCAGGCTGCTCCTTGCTGCAAAACCCCGGAGAATGAAGCTAAATATAGAAAATTATCGATATTTAGCTTCATTTGCGGTGAGGCGCCCTCTGCTGGCTGTTCATAGATCGTGGGAACTTTCCTTGAAAGCTCCCAGGCTTTCTAGGAAAGTTCCCACGATCTATGAACAGCCAGCAGAGGGCGCCTCACCGCAAATGAAGCTAAATATAGCTCATTGATCTATATTTAGCTTCATTCTCCGGGGTTTTGCAGCAAGGAGCAGCCTGCATTAGCAAAGCTCCTGGCTGCAAAATATTTTAACCCCTTCAGAAGGATTTACATCGTTGGACGTTACAGATCTGCGGAGGGTAAGTATATTGTTGGTTTATTATGTTTTTTCTTTTACAGAACGAGGGTCTTCAGTGATTGGATTGGGCGTTAAATAAAATATTACAACAACCTTTGTTTTTATTTCATTAAAATAATTTTTAATAATGTGTGTGTTTTTTTTAACCCTTTCATTCAATTGGATTAATAATGGATAGGTGTCATAATTGACGCCTCTCCATTATTAATTAGTAACATAGTTAGTAACATAGTTAGTAAGGCCGAAAAAAGACATTTGTCCATCCAGTTCAGCCTATATTCCATCATAATAAATCCCCAGATCTACGTCCTTCTACAGAACCTAATTGTATGATACAATATTGTTCTGCTCCAGGAAGACATCCAGGCCTCTCTTGAACCCCTCGACTGAGTTCGTCATCACCACCTCCTCAGGCAAGCAATTCCAGATTCTCACTGCCCTAACAGTAAAGAATCCTCTTCTATGTTGGTGGAAAAACCTTCTCTCCTCCAGACGCAAAGAATGCCCCCTTGTGCCCGTCACCTTCCTTGGTATAAACAGATCCTCAGCGAGATATTTGTATTGTCCCCTTATATACTTATACATGGTTATTAGATCGCCCCCTCAGTCGTCTTTTTTCTAGACTAAATAATCCTAATTTCGCTAATCTATCTGGGTATTGTAGTTCTCCCATCCCCTTTATTAATTTTGTTGCCCTCCTTTGTACTCTCTCTAGTTCCATTATATCCTTCCTGAGCACCGGTGCCCAAAACTGGACACAGTACTCCATGTGCGGTCTAACTAGGGATTTGTACAGAGGCAGTATAATGCTCTCATCATGTGTATCCAGACCTCTTTTAATGCACCCCATGATCCTGTTTGCCTTGGCAGCTGCTGCCTGGCACTGGCTGCTCCAGGTAAGTTTATCATTAACTAGGATCCCCAAGTCCTTCTCCCTGTCAGATTTACCCAGTGGTTTCCCGTTCAGTGTGTAATGGTGATATTGATTCCCTCTTCCCATGTGTATAACCTTACATTTATCATTGTTAAACCTCATCTGCCACCTTTCAGCCCAAGTTTCCAACTTATCCAGATCCATCTGTAGCAGAATACTATCTTCTCTTGTATTAACTGCTTTACATAGTTTTGTATCATCTGCAAATATCGATATTTTACTGTGTAAACCTTCTACCAGATCATTAATGAATATGTTGAAGAGAACAGGTCCCAATACTGACCCCTGCGGTACCCCACTGGTCACAGCGACCCAGTTAGAGACTATACCATTTATAACCACCCTCTGCTTTCTATCACTAAGCCAGTTACTAACCCATTTACACACATTTTCCCCCAGACCAAGCATTCTCATTTTGTGTACCAACCTCTTGTGCGGCACGGTATCAAACGCTTTGGAAAAATCGAGATATACCACGTCCAATGACTCACCGTGGTCCAGTCTATAGCTTACCTCTTCATAAAAACTGATTAGATTGGTTTGACAGGAGCGATTTCTCATAAACCCATGCTGATATGGAGTTAAACAGTTATTCTCATTGAGATAATCCAGAATAACATCCCTCAGAAACCCTTCAAATATTTTACCAACAATAGAGGTTAGACTTACTGGCCTATAATTTCCAGGTTCACTTTTAGAGCCCTTTTTGAATATTGGCACCACATTTGCTATGCGCCAGTCCTGCGGAACAGACCCTGTCGCTATAGAGTCCCTAAAATTAGAAATAATGGTTTATCTATTACATTACTTAGTTCTCTTAGTACTCGTGGGTGTATGCCATCCGGACCCGGAGATTTATCTATTTTAATCTTATTTAGCCGGTTTCGCACCTCTTCTTGGGTTAGATTGGTGACCCTTAATATAGGGTTTTCATTGTTTCTTGGGATTTCACCTAGCATTTCATTTTCCACCGTGAATACCGTGGAGAAGAAGGTGTTTAATATGTTAGCTTTTTCCTCGTCATCTACAACCATTCTTTCCTCACTATTTTTTAAGGGGCCTACATTTTCAGTTTTTATTCTTTTACTATTGATATAGTTGAAGAACAGTTTGGGATTAGTTTTACTCTCCTTAACAATGTGCTTCTCTGTTTCCTTTTTGGCAGCTTTAATTAGTTTTTTAGATAAAGTATTTTTCTCCCTATAGTTTTTTAGAGCTTCAATGGTGCCATCCTGCTTTAGTAGTGCAAATGCTTTCTTTTTACTGTTAATTGCCTGTCTACAATAGCAAGGTGGCATTAACCCTTCATTACCCCATATCCCACCGCTACACGGGAATGGGAAGAGAGTGGCCAAGTGCCAGAATAGGGGCATCTTCCAGATGTGCCTTTTCTGGGGTGGCTGGGGGCAGGAGTTTTTAGCCAGGAGGGGGGGGGCCAATAACCGTGGACCCTCTCCAGGCTATTAATATCTGCCCCCAGTCACTGGCTTTACTACTCTGGCGGAGAAAATTGCGCGGGAGCCCATGCCAATTTTTTCCACCATTTAACCCTTAAATATAATAGCTAGAATGCCCAAATTTTGCATATACACACTACTGACATTAGTAGTGTTGAATATGCAAAACAAATGGTGATATGAGATGGTTTACTGTATGTAAACCAGGTCTCATATCATGTCGGGTTTAGGAAGGAGAAAGCAAAAGCCGGTAATTGAATTACCGGCTTTAAAGCTATCTAGCGCTGCATTAAATATAAATATATATATATATATATAGGTGTCTCCTTGACATATATATATATGTATATATACCTATTCTATGTGTATATATCTACTCTCATCTAACCTGTCAGTGTGATTTTACTGTACTCTGCGCTGAATTGCCGGCTTTTCTAAGGACACGGGTGCGTAAAAATTGGACAGCACTCGCATGGTGCGAGTGCTGTGCGTTTTTTCTCTCGCACCCATTGACTTGTATTGGCGAGTCTCGTCCGAGAATCTCAGCAATACGCAGCATGCTGCGATTTTTTTTCTCAGCCGACACAGATTTTTCTCAGTCCGATTTCGGCTGGGAAAAAAATCGCAAATGGAGTGTCACCTATTGATTAACATTGGTCCGAGTGCAATCCGATTTTTTTTTTTATCGGATTGCACTCGTCCGTTTTCCTCACAAGTGGAGATGAGCCCTTAGATTGTTAGGAAACCAACTAGAAGCAAAGAACACATAAATGGGACTGAAGGACGGTGCCCTGGGGAGGGGAATAGGTCCGCTGGGGCATCGCTCATGTCCGAAATCAAGGTGCGGAGTCCGGCACACAAGGATATACATTTATCCGAGTTCCCACCAGTCACCCAGGAGTCCAGACACGGTGACGGAGGAAGACTTCTGTGTGCGGACGCTGCTGATTTTCCCTTGGAATATTAGACGTGCGCCATAAAGTGGGTGCTAGAAGCTTCCAGCTGTCAGAATCTAGACAGGAGATTGTCGGAAGATTCCGGAACACGTGACGCGGTGTTAGTTTTATATCACTTCATCTAACGTTTCCATAATGTTGGTATAATGTGACAGGATACATTAGAATATGAGGTCCGCACCTCTGTCCTTCTCACATCTCCAGCGTCCCGGGGGTCGGAGGGACCACTCACGGAGCAGGAGATTGTGGACCGGCGGGGTCGTAATTGTCTCACACATTGGGAAGGGCCGTATGTAGATTAGGTTCATTGGGAATCAGTAAGTGCGGTCCAATTCTTTCCCCATTTCAGCAGAAAAGCTTTTCAGGGGAATATCTTCTATGGGTAGCACATTATAGAGGACTAATAATAATAATATTTATTTTTATATAGCGCTAACATATTCTGCAGCGCTTTACAGTTTGCACACATTATCATCGCTGTCCCCGATGGGGCTCACAATCTAGAATCCCTATCAGTCTGTCTTTGGAATGTGGGAGGAAACCGGAGTGCCCGGAGGAAACCCACACAAACACGGAGAGAACATACAAACTGTTTGCAGATGTTGTCCAAGGTGGGATTAGAACCCAGGACCCCAGCGCTGCAGTGCTAACCACTGAGCCCCCATACAGTGCTAACCACTGAGCCCCCATACAGTGCTAACCACTGAGCCCCCATACAGTGCTGACCACTGAGCCCCCATACAGTGCTGACCACTGAGCCCCCATACAGTGCTGACCACTGAGCCCCCATACAGTGCTGACCACTGAGCCCCCATACAGTGCTGACCACTGAGCCCCCATACAGTGCTGACCACTGAGCCCCCATACAGTGCTGACCACTGAGCCCCCATACAGTGCTGACCACTGAGCCCCCATACAGTGCTAACCACTGAGCCCCCATACAGTGCTGACCACTGAGCCCCCATACAGTGCTAACCACTGAGCCCCCATACAGTGCTGACCACTGAGCCCCCATACAGTGCTGACCACTGAGCCCCCATACAGTGCTAACCACTGAGCCCCCATACAGTGCTGACCACTGAGCCCCCATACAGTGCTGACCACTGAGCCCCCATACAGTGCTGACCACTGAGCCCCCATACAGTGCTGACCACTGAGCCCCCATACAGTGCTGACCACTGAGCCCCCATACAGTGCTGACCACTGAGCCCCCATACAGTGCTGACCACTGAGCCCCCATACAGTGCTGACCACTGAGCCCCCATACAGTGCTGACCACTGAGCCACCGTGCTCCCCCTCACCATTATGAATAACCACGGGGGGACAGCCGCCATGCTTCTCTCTGACCCCAGAGCTGACGGCCTGCGCTCGTTGTCCAGGTGCGGCTGTACAGCATTTCTGCCAGTGATGGAGACAACCGGCCATTGTCCTCAGGTATTTCCCGGGTGACGGTGTCGATCACGGTGGCGGTCTTGTGATCTGGACCCCGTCCCCCATCGCTCCCCTCCCCCGAACCATCGGCTCATTGTGAACCTGCTCATTCACAAGACATAAAAGAAAAATGGATCAAACCTGTGTTGTGTCCGGTGTCGGGTTCTCTGCGCCATTGTGCTGTGGAGACGGCATTCATTAGAGGGGCAGCCGGACCCTCCACCTCCCAGCACATTAACCCTTTCTCTTCCAGATAGGAGACGAGGTGGTCCGCATTAATGGCTACTCCATCGGGTCATGTATCCACGAGGAGGTGATCAATCTGATCCGCACCAAGAAGGTCGTCTCCATCAAAGTGCGGCGTAAGTTCTGCGCCCCCCGAGTGACGGTGGGGTGGGGGTCTGTACCCTGTGTGTGATGGTGGGGTGGGGGTCTGTACCCAGTGTGTGATGGTGGGGTGGGGGTCTGTACCCAGTGTGTGACGGTGGGGTGAGGGTCTGTACCCTGTGTGTGACGGTGGGGTGGGGGTCTGTACCCCGTGTGTGACGGTGGGGTGGGGGTCTGTACCCCGTGTGTGACGGTGGGGTGGGGGTCTGTACCCCGTGTGTGACGGTGGGGTGAGGGTCTGTACCCCGTGTGTGATGGTGGGGTGGGGGTCTGTACCCAGTGTGTGATGGTGGGGTGGGGGTCTGTACCCTGTGTGTGACGGTGGGGTGGGGGTCTGTACCCCGTGTGTGACGGTGGGGTGGGGGTCTGTACCCCGTGTGAGACGGTGGGGTGAGGGTCTGTACCCCGTGTGAGACGGTGGGGTGGGGGTCTGTACCCCGTGTGTGGCGGTGGGGTGGGGGTCTGTACCGCGTGTGTGACGGTGGGGGTCTGTACCCCGTGTGTGGCGGTGGGGTGGGGGTCTGTACCTTGTGTGTGACGGTGGGGTGGGAGTCTGTACCCCGTGTGTGACGGTGGGGGGGTCTGCCCATGTGACTTGTTTTTCTTCTCTCCACAGATGTTGGGATGATACCAGTTAAAAGGTAAAGCGTGTGCTGCTAATGGCGTAGCCCCCACTATTCCCTCGTGCCCATTGTTGTACTCGGGGAGGCCCACCAGACGCCAGTATTGTGCTGGTTCCACCTCTGCGCTGGGCCGTACACTCCACTAACTCTCTGTACTTTGTTCTGCAGCTCGGCAGAGGATCCTCTGAAGTGGCAGTACGCCGACCAGTATGTGTCCGAGACCGAGGTAACTGCAAGAGACCGCCCGCACATTGCCCCCTCCACCAGGGCCTTGCTGCCGGCCTCTACGCCCTCCACCAGGGCCTTGCTGCCGGCCTCTACACCCTCCACCAGGGCCTTGCTGCCGGCCTCTACGCCCTCCACCAGGGCCTTGCTGCCGGCCTCTACGCCCTCCACCAGGGCCTTGCTGCCGGCCTCTACGCCCTCCACCAGGGCCTTGCTGCCGGCCTCTACACCCTCCACCAGGGCCTTGCTGCCGGTCTCTACGCCCTCCCCCTCCACCAGGGCCTTGCTGCCGGCCTCTACGCCCTCCCCCTCCACCAGGGCCTTGCTGCCGGCCTCTACGCCCTCCACCAGGGCCTTGCTGCCGGCCTCTACGCCCTCCACCAGGGCCTTGCTGCCGGCCTCTAGGCCCTCCCCCTCCACGAGGGCCTTGCTGCCAGCCTCTACGCCGTCCACCAGGGCCTTGCTGCCGGCCTCTACGCCCTCCCCCTCCACCATGGCCTTGCTGCAGGCCCCAAACGTTAACTCCAGTTTGTAGTTAATGATATGCTCTTGCCCCGGTTCGGGGTCGGTGTATGTGGTGCTCTGGTTAGGTATTCATAATGCAGCCTGCTGACATGTTGCTGATCTCGGCTGTCTCTGAGCTGCTACTGCGCAGGTGCGGGCAGCGCCATCTTGGAGGACCTGACACTCTGTAGTCACTGAGCACAATCCTGATCACAGGTATCGGTGTAATCAGTATAACGGCACTGACCTGACAGTGCGTGTAGTCACTAAGCACAATCTTGATCGCAGGTATCAGTGTAATCCGTATAACGGCACCGACCCGACACTATCTGTAGTCACTGAGCACAATCCTGATCACAGGTATCAGTGTAATCAGTATAACGGCACCGACCTGACACTGTCTGTAGTCACTGAGCACAATCCTGATCACAGGTATCAGTATAACGGTACCGACCTGACACTGTCTGTAGTCACTGAGCACAATCCTGATCACAGGTATCAGTGTAATCAGTATAACGGCGCCGACCTGACACTATCTGTAGTCACTGAGCACAATCCTGATCACAGGTATAAGTGTAATCAGTATAACGGCACCGACCTGACACTGTCTGTAGTCACTGCGCACAATCCTGATCACAGGTATCAGTGTAATCATTATAACAACACCGACCTGACACTGTAGTCACTGAGCACAATCCTGATCACAGGTATCAGTGTAATCAGTATAACGGCACCGACCTGACACTGTCTATAGTCACTGAGCACAATCCTGATCACAGGTATCAGTGTAATCAGTATAACGGCACCGACCTGACACTGTCTGTAGTCACTGCGCACAGTCCTGATCACAGGTATCAGTGTAATCATTATAACAACACCGACCTGACACTGTAGTCACTGAGCACAATCCTGATCACAGGTATCAGTGTAATCAGTATAACGGCACCGACCTGACACTGTCTGTAGTCACTGAGCACAATCCTGATCACAGGTATCAGTGTAATCAGTATAACGGCACCGACCTGACACTGCGTGTAGTCACTGAGCACAATCCTGATCACAGGTATCAGTGAAATCAGTATAACGGCACCGACCTGACACTGTCTATAGTCACTGAGCACAATCCTGATCACAGGTATCAGTGTAATCAGTATAACGGCACCGACCTGACACTGTCTATAGTCACTGAGCACAATCCTGATCACAGGTATCAGTGTAATCAGTATAACGGCACCGACCTGACACTGTCTGTAGTCACTGCGCACAGTCCTGATCACAGGTATCAGTGTAATCATTATAACAACACCGACCTGACACTGTAGTCACTGAGCACAATCCTGATCACAGGTATCAGTGTAATCAGTATAACGGCACCGACCTGACACTGTCTGTAGTCACTGAGCACAATCCTGATCACAGGTATCAGTGTAATCAGTATAACGGCACCGACCTGACACTGTCTGTAGTCACTGAGCACAATCCTGATCACAGGTATCAGTGTAATCAGTATAACGGTACCGACCTGACACTGTCTGTAGTTACTGAGCACAATCCTGATCACAGGTATCAGTGTAATCAGTATAACGGGACCGACCTGACACTGTCTGTAGTCACTGAGCACAATCCTGATCACAGGTATCAGTGTAATCAGTATAACGGCACCGACCTGACACTGTCTGTAGTTACTGAGCACAATCCTGATCACAGGTATCAGTGTAATCAGTATAACGGGACCGACCTGACACTGTCTGTAGTCACTGAGCACAATCCTGATCACAGGTTGCCTTTAAATCCCAGCAGCTCTGCCTATGACGGGCCCCTGTATCCTGGCTGCTATCCATGTGTGGCCCCTCCGGGGTTGGGTGTCCTCTGCTATCAGACAGATTTATCGCTGGAATGCCATTATCCCTCCTGCTCCCGTCTTATTGCCAGGTGTGAGGAGTCGGTGGTCCGGGCTGAGCTCCTGCTGTGAAACCCCAGAAGGATAATCCCCCGGAGCTCGCGTTCCTTTATTGTCGACATTGTCTTCTGCAGGCGCCACGAGCTTAAGACATTATTAATGAGTTTGTGCCCCCCCTCTGTTCCAGGTCAGAGGACCCTGTTGAAATGGGGAGCCGGGGGGTCCCAATGTCAGGATTGAAGGGGCAGGCACCTGGCCGCTATTGATTACAGTAGGCGAGTGCTGCACAGGCCTAATCTACAGTGCCCCCCAGCCAGGAGCTGGCAGAGAAAACCTGGTCTGCAGGAGAACTGCCAGCGGGGGAGACAAGAAACCCAAACATGAAACCGGGGGCCACAGACGGGGAGGGAACAAGAATGCCACCATTTACAAAGACGAAAACCTAGTGCCGTCTGCAGCCGCGTTGCCTCCTATGCGTTCTTGTGCTATGGAGTGGTGGCCTGGTGGGAGATGCTGGGGGTTGTGGATTATGCTGGCGGGAGATGCTGGTGGTTGTGGATTACGCTGGCGGGAGATGCTGGGGTTTGCAGATTACGCTGGTGGGAGATACTGGGGGTTGGGGATTACACTGGCGGGAGATGCTGGGGTTTGCAGATTACGCTGGTGGGAGATACTGGGGGTTGGGGATTACGCTGGCGGGAGTTGCTGGGGGTTGTGGATTACACTGGCGGGAGATGCTGGGGTTGTGGATTACACTGGCGGGAGATGCTGGGGGTTGCGGATTACGCTGGTGGGAGATGCCGGGGGTTGTGGATTACGCTGGCGGGAGATGCTGGGGTTGTGGATTACGCTGGCGGGAGATGATGGGGGTTGTGAGTTACGCTGGTGGGAGATGGTTGGGGTTGTGGATTACGCTGGCGGGAGATGCTTGGGGTTGTGGATTACGCTGACGGGAGATGCTGGGGGTTGTGGATTACGCTGGTGGGAGATACTGGGGGTTGGGGATTACGCTGGTGGGAGATGCTGGGGTTGGGGATTACGCTGGCGGGAGATGCTTGGGGTTGTGGATTACGCTGACGGGAGATGCTGGGGGTTGTGGATTACGCTGGTGGGAGATACTGGGGGTTGGGGATTACGCTGGTGGGAGATGCTGGGGTTGGGGATTACGCTGGTGGGAGATGCTGGGGGTTGTGGATTACGCTGGTGGGAGATGCTGGGGGTTGTGGATTACGCTGGCGGGAGATGCTGAGGGTTTGCAGATTACGCTGGTGGGAGATGCTGGGGTTGGGGATTACGCTGGTGGGAGATGGTGGAGGTTGTGGATTACGCTGGTGGGAGATGCTGGGGTTGTGGATTTCGCTGGCGGGAGATACTGGGGGTTGCGGATTATGCTGGCGGGAGATGCTGAGGGTTTGCAGATTACGCTGGTGGGAGATGCTGGGGGTTGTGGATTACGCTGGTGGGAGATACTGGGAGTTGGGGATTACGCTGGTGGGAGATGGTGGAGGTTGTGGATTACGCTGGTGGGAGATGCTGGGGGTTGTGGATTTCGCTGGTGGGAGATGCTGGGGGTTGTGGATTACGCTGGTGGGAGATGCTGGGGGTTGTGGATTACGCTGGCGGGAGATGCTGAGGGTTTGCAGATTACGCTGGTGGGAGATGCTGGGGTTGGGGATTACGCTGGTGGGAGATGCTGGGGTTGTGGATTTCGCTGGCGGGAGATACTGGGGGTTGCGGATTACGCTGGCGGGAGATGCTGGGGGTTGTGGATTACGCTGGTGGGAGATGCTGGTGGTTGCGGATTTCGCTGGTGGGAGATGCTGGGGGTTGCGGATTACGCTGGTGGGAGATGCTGGGGGTTGCGGATTACGCTGGCGGGAGATGCTGGGGTTGTGGATTTCGCTGGCGGGAGATACTGGGGGTTGCGGATTACGCTGGCGGGAGATGGTGGAGGTTGTGGCTTACGCTGGTGGGAGATGCTGGGGGTTGTGGATTACGCTGGTGAGAGATGCTGGGGGTTGCGGATTACGCTGGCGGGATATGCTGGGGGTTGTGGATTACTTCTGTGACATCATCATTAATCACCGCTAATATTGTGTTCACAGGATGGAAAGAGCAGCATGGCGGGGCTGGCCTCCATCGGAGGAAGAGACATCAAGGAGAAGAAGGCCTTTATCAGTTTAGTGGGTACAACAGGCATGGGGTGCAGGTGGGTGCAACTTGTCTGTGGTCCCAGCGGGCGCCCTGAGCAGGGGGTGATGGCAGGGGGGTCTTTCCCTGTATGTGGGATTATGGCCAGGGCTGACCTGCTTTCTAGGGGCTACTTGTATGGTAGATAATGGTTGGGGGACCATGTCTTTTATAGGGGACTATGGCAGCGGGTGGTCAGTTGAGGAATTAAATGGTGGGGGGGGGGGGAGAGGTTTCCTATATGGGGGATTATGGTGGAGGAGGGGGGACCTGTCCCATGCGGGGGATTATGGCGGAAGAGGGGGGACGTGTCCCCGTATGGGGGATTATGGTGGAGGAGGGGGGACGTGTCCTGTACGGGGGATTATGGTAGAGGAGGGGGAACGTGTCCTGTACGGGGCATCATGGCGGAGGAGGGGGGATGTGTCCCTGTACGGGGGATTATGGCGGAGGAGGGGGACGTGTCCTGTACGGGGGATTATGGCGGAGGAGGGGGGACGTGTCCAGTACGGGGGATTATGGCGGAGGAGGGGGGACGTGTCCCATGCGGGGGATTATGGCGGAGGAGGGGGGACGTGTCCTCGTATGGGGGATTGTGGTGGAGGAGGGGGGACGTGTCCTGTACGGGGGATTATGGCGGAGGAGGGGGGGACGTGTCCTGTACGGGGGATTATGGCGGAGGAGGGGGGGACGTGTCCTGTACGGGGGATTATGGCGGAGGAGGGGGACGTGTCCTGTACGGGGGATTATGGTAGAGGAGGGGGAACGTGTCCCCGTATGGGGGATTATGGTGGAGGAGGGGGGGACGTGTCCTGTACGGGGGATTATGGTGGAGGAGGGGGGACGTGTCCTGTACGGGGGATTATGGCGGAGGAGGGGGGGACGTGTCCTGTACGGGGGATTATGGTAGAGGAGGGGGAACGTGTCCCCGTATGGGGGATTATGGTGGAGGAGGGGGGACGTGTCCTGTACGGGGGATTATGGTAGAGGAGGGGGAACGTGTCCCCGTATGGGGGATTATGGTGGAGGAGGGGGGACGTGTCCTGTACGGGGGATTATGGCGGAGGAGGGGGGGACGTGTCCTGTACGGGGGATTATGGCAGAGGAGGGGGGGACGTGTCCTGTACGGGGGATTATGGCGGAGGAGGGGGACGTGTCCTGTACGGGGGATTATGGTAGAGGAGGGGGAACGTGTCCCCGTATGGGGGATTATGGTGGAGGAGGGGGGGACGTGTCCTGTACGGGGGATTATGGTGGAGGAGGGGGGACGTGTCCTGTACGGGGGATTATGGCGGAGGAGGGGGGGACGTGTCCTGTACGGGGGATTATGGCGGAGGAGGGGGGGACGTGTCCTGTACGGGGGATTATGGCGGAGGAGGGGGACGTGTCCTGTACGGGGGATTATGGCGGAGGAGGGGGGACCTGTCCCCGTATGGGGGATTATGGTGGAGGAGGGGGGACCGGTCCCATGCGCGGGATTATGGCGGAGGAGGGGGGACGTGTCTCGTACGGGGGATTATGGCGGAGGAGGGGGGACGTGTCCCCGTATGGAGGATTATGGTGGAGGAGGGGGGACGTGTCCCGTACGGGGGATTATGGCGGAGGAGGGGGGATGTGTCCTGTACGGGGGATTATGGCGGAGGAGGGGGGACGTGTCCTGTACGGGGGATTATGGCGGAGGAGGGGGGACGTGTCCGGTACGGGGGATTATGGCGGAGGAGGGGGGACGTGTCCTGTACGGGGGATTATGGCGGAGGAGGGGGGACGTGTCCTGTACGGGGGATTATGGCGGAGGAGGGGAGACGTGTCCCATGCGTGGGATTATGGCGGAGGAGGGGAGACGTGTCCCCGTACGGGGGATTATGGCGGAGGAGGGGGAACGTGTCCGGTACGGGGGATTATGGCGGAGAAAGGGGGACGTGTCCTGTACGGGGGATTATGGCGGAGGAGGGGGGACCTGTCCCCGTATGGGGGATTATGGTGGAGGAGGGGGGACCTGACCCATGCGGGGGATTATGGCAGAGGGGGGACGTGTCCCGTACGGGGGATTATGGCAGAGGGGGGACGTGTCCCGTACGGGGGATTATGGCGGAGGATGGGGACGTGTCCGGTACGGGGGATTATGGTGGAGGAGGGGGGACCTGTCCCATGCGGGGGATTATGGCGGAGGAGGGGGGACGTGTCCCCGTATGGGGGATTATGGCGGAGGAGGGGGGACGTGTCCTTTACGGGGGATTATGGCAGAGGAGGGGGGACGTGTCCTGTACGGGGGATTATGGCGGAGGAGGGGGGACGTGTCCTGTATGGGGGATTATGGCGGAGGAGGGGGGACGTGTCCGGTACGGGGGATTATGGCGGAGGAGGGGGGACGTGTCCTGTACGGGGGATTATGGCGGAGGAGGGGGGACGTGTCCTGTACGGGGGATTATGGCGGAGGAGGGGGGATGTGTCCTGTACGGGGGATTATGGCGGAGGAGGGGGGACGTGTCCTGTACGGGGGATTATGGCGGAGGAGGGGGGACGTGTCCTGTACGGGGGATTATGGCGGAGGAGGGGGGACGTGTCCGGTACGGGGGATTGTGGCGGAGGAGGGGGGACGTGTCCGGTACGGGGGATTATGGCGGAGGAGGGGGGACGTGTCCCCGTACGGGGGATTATGGTGGAGGAGGGGGGACGTGTCCTGTACGGGGGATTATGGCGGAGGAGGGGGGACGTGTCCTGTACGGGGGATTATGGCGTGGAAGGTGACAGGTTATGGTGGGGAGGACTTGTCTGGCACAGGGGTTAGTGGCGGTGGGTTGCTGAGGGTGGGCTTTCCCTTTTACAAGGCTTTTGTCCCTCTTATTTCTGCAGCATTTCCAGCGGCCCTGCCCAGAAGCCGGGGATTTTCATCAGTAACGTGAAGCCTGGCTCGCTGTCTGCGGAGGTCGGCCTGGAGGTGAGCTCGTAGGCCCTGCCGCTCGCTGGACATTACAGCCAATCAGAGCACTGACATCTCTTGGGCCCGTGGCTCACTTGCCACGTGACAGCCCCATGGTTGTTGGTGTCAGCCGGGCACCCGCAGGACTGTGGTCGTTAATCTCATCTTTCTGCTTCATGTCAGGTTGGTGATCAGATCGTGGAGGTGAATGGTGTGGACTTCTCCAGCATCGACCACAAAGAGGTGACTCCTCAGATCTGCCTGCCACGTGTGTGGTGTGGGCACAGCGGGTGTGTAATGTGGGGGCCTGCCGTGTGTGTGTGTGGGGCCACAGTGGGTGTGTAATGTGGGAGCCTGCCACGTGTGTGTGGGGGGGCACAGTGAGTGTGTAATGTGGGAGCCTGCCACGTGTGTGGTGTGGGGGCACAGCGGGTGTGTAATGTGGGAGCCAGCCACGTGTGTGTGTGTGTGGGGGCACAGCGGGTGTGTAATGTGGGAGCCAGCCACGTGTGTGTGTGGGCACAGCGGGTGTGTAATGTGGCAGCCTGCCACATGTGGTGTGGGGGCACAGTGAGTGTGTAATGGAGCCTGCCACGTGTGTGGTGTGGGGGCACAGCGGGTGTGTAATGTGGGAGCCAGCCACGTGTGTGTGGGCACAGCGGGTGTGTGATGTGGGAGCCTGCCACGTGTGGGTGTGGGGGCACAGCGGGTGTATAATGTGGGAGCCAGCCGTGTGTGTGTGGGGGGGGGGAGAGGGGCACAGCGGGTGTGTAATGTGGGAGCCAGCCACGTGTGTGTGTGTGTGGGCACAGCGGGTGTGTAATGTGGCAGCCTGCCACATGTGGTGTGGAGGCACAGTGGGTGTGTAATGTGGGAGCCAGCCACGTGTGTGTGTGTGTGTGTGGGCACAGCGGGTGTGTAATGTGGGAGCCTGCCACGTGTGTGGGTGTGTAATGTGGGAGCCAGCCACGTGTGTGTGTGTGTGGGCACAGCGGGTGTGTAATGTGGGAGCCTGCCACGTGTGTGTGTGTGGGGGGCACAGCGGGTGTGTAATGTGGGAGCCAGCCACGTGTGTGTGTGTGTGTGTGGGCACAGCGGGTGTGTGATGTGGGAGCCTGCCACGTGTGGGTGTGGGGGCACAGCGGGTGTATAATGTGGGAGCCAGCCGTGTGTGGGGGGGGGAGGGGCACAGCGGGTGTGTAATGTGGGAGCCTGCCACGTGTGTGTGTGTGTCTGTGGGGGCACAGCGGGTGTGTAATGTGGGAGCCAGCCACGTGTGTGTGTGTGGGGGGCACAGCGGGTGTGTAATGTGGGAGCCAGCCACGTGTGTGTGTGTGTCTGTGGGGGGCACAGCGGGTGTGTAATGTGGGAGCCAGCCACGTGTGTGTGTGTGGGGGGCACAGCGGGTGTGTAATGTGGGAGCCAGCCACGTGTGTGTGTGTGGGCACAGCGGGTGTGTAATGTGGCAGCCTGACACATGTGGTGTGGGGGCACAGCGGGTGTGTAATCAGGGAGCCTGCCACGTGTGTGTGTGTGGGGGGGGCACAGCGGGTGTGTAATGTGGGAGCCAGCCACGTGTGTGTGTGTGTGGGGGGCACAGCGGGTGTGTAATGTGGGAGCCAGCCACGTGTGTGTGTGTGTGGGGGGCACAGCGGGTGTGTAATGTGGGAGCCTGCCACGTGTGTGTGTGTGTGTGTCTGTGGGGGCACAGCGGGTGTGTAATGTGGGAGCCAGCCACGTGTGTGTGGGGGGGGCACAGCGGGTGTGTAATGTGGGAGCCAGCCACGTGTGTGTGTGTGGGCACAGCGGGTGTGTAATGTGGCAGCCTGACACATGTGGTGTGGGGGCACAGCGGGTGTGTAATCAGGGAGCCTGCCACGTGTGTGTGGGGGGCACAGCGGGTGTGTAATGTGGGAGCAAGCCACGTGTGTGTGTGTGGGGGGCACAGCGGGTGTGTAATGTGGGAGCCAGCCACGTGTGTGTGTGTGTGGGGCACAGCGGGTGTGTAATGTGGGAGCCAGCCACGTGTGTGTGGGGGGCACAGCGGGTGTGTAATGTGGGAGCCAGCCACGTGTGTGTGTGTGTGTGTGTGTGTGTGGGCACAGCGGGTGTGTAATGTGGGAGCCAGCCACGTGTGTGTGTGTGTGTGTGTGTCTGTGGGGGCACAGCGGGTGTATAATGTGGGAGCCAGCCACGTGTGTGTGTGTGGGCACAGCGGGTGTGTAATGTGGCAGCCTGACACATGTGGTGTGGGGGCACAGTGGGTGTGTAATCAGGGAGCCTGCCACGTGTGTGTGTGTGGGGGGCACAGCGGGTGTGTAATGTGGGAGCCAGCCACGTGTGTGTGTGTGGGGGGCACAGCGGGTGTGTAATTTGGGAGCCAGCCACGTGTGTGTGTGTGGGGGGCACAGCGGGTGTGTAATGTGGGAGCCAGCCACGTGTGTGTGTGTGGGGGGCACAGCGGGTGTGTAATGTGGGAGCCAGCCACGTGTGTGTGTGGGGGCACAGCGGGTGTATAATGTGGGAGCCAGCCGTGTGGGGGGGGGGGGAGGGGCACAGCGGGTGTGTAATGTGGGAGCCAGCCACGTGTGTGTGTGTGTGTGTGGGCACAGCGGGTGTGTAATGTGGGAGCCAGCCACGTGTGTGTGTGTGTGTGTGTGTGTGGGCACAGCGGGTGTGTAATGTGGCAGCCTGACACATGTGGTGTGGGGGCACAGCGGGTGTGTAATCAGGGAGCCTGCCACGTGTGTGTGTGTGGGGGGCACAGCGGGTGTGTAATCAGGGAGCCTGCCACGTGTGTGTGTGTGGGGGGCACAGCGGGTGTGTAATCAGGGAGCCTGCCACGTGTGTGTGTGTGTGTGTGTGGGGCACAGCGGGTGTGTAATGTGGGAGCCAGCCACGTGTGTGTGTGTGTGTGTGTGTGTGTGTGTGTGGGCACAGCGGGTGTGTAATGTGGGAGCCAGCCACGTGTGTGTGTGTGTGTGTGTGTGGGCACAGCGGGTGTGTAATGTGGCAGCCTGACACATGTGGTGTGGGGGCACAGCGGGTGTGTAATCAGGGAGCCTGCCACGTGTGTGTGTGTGTGGGGGGCACAGCGGGTGTGTAATCAGGGAGCCTGCCACGTGTGTGTGTGTGGGGGGCACAGCGGGTGTGTAATCAGGGAGCCTGCCACGTGTGTGTGTGTGTGTGGGGGGCACAGCGGGTGTGTAATGTGGGAGCCAGCCACGTGTGTGTGTGTGTGTGTGTGTGTGGGCACAGCGGGTGTGTGATGTGGGAGCCTGCCACGTGTGTGTGTGTGGGGGCACAGCGGGTGTGTGATGTGGGAGCCTGCCACGTGTGTGTGTGTGTGGGGGCACAGCGGGTGTGTAATGTGGGAGCCAGCCACGTGTGTGTGTGTGTGGGCACAGCGGGTGTGTAATGTGGGAGCCAGCCCACGTGTGTGTGTGGGCACAGCGGGTGTGTA
>NC_091286.1:65000-92500 GCF_032444005.1 Ranitomeya imitator | reverse complement strand
CCAAGTAACTTGCCGAACCAACCCTGGTCTCCAAGTGTCTTAATGCGATCGAACGTGCTATCCCTCCCCTGTTCTCTACTCTAACCCTAACCATTGGAGTTGCAGCCTAAACCTAATCCCAGGAGTTTGCGCTTTCCCCCTTTCCCAAGTAACTTGCCGAACCAACCCTGGTCTCCAAGTGTCTTAATGACCCCTGGGGTTAGGGTTAGAGAAGTGTCTTAAAAACGCCACCCCCGGGTTAGGGTTAGGGTTAGGGTTAGGGTTAGGGTTCGACAACTGTCTTAATGCGTTTTCCCAGTTCCCCAAGTGTCTTAATGCGTTTTCCTGGTTCCCCAAGTGTCTTAATGCGTTTTCCCGGTTCCCCAAGTGTCTTAATGCGTTTTCCCGGTTCCCCAAGTGTCTTAATGTGTTTTCCTGGTTCCCCAAGTGTCTTAATGCGATCGAACGTGCTATCCCTCCCCTGTTCTCTACTCTAACCCTAACCATTGGAGTTGCAGCCTAAACCTAATCCCAGGAGTTTGCGTTTTCCCCCTTTCCCAAGTAACTTGCCGAACCAACCCTGGTCTCCAAGTGTCTTAATGCGATCGAACGTGCTATCCCTCCCCTGTTCTCTACTCTAACCCTAACCATTGGAGTTGCAGCCTAAACCTAATCCCAGGAGTTTGCGTTTTCCCCCTTTCCCAAGTAACTTGCCGAACCAACCCTGGTCTCCAAGTGTCTTAATGACCCCTGGGGTTAGGGTTAGAGAAGTGTCTTAAAAACGCCACCCCCGGGTTAGGGTTAGGGTTAGGGTTAGGGTTAGGGTTCGACAACTGTCTTAATGCGTTTTCCCAGTTCCCCAAGTGTCTTAATGCGTTTTCCTGGTTCCCCAAGTGTCTTAATGCGTTTTCCCGGTTCCCCAAGTGTCTTAATGCGTTTTCCCGGTTCCCCAAGTGTCTTAATGCGTTTTCCTGGTTCCCCAAGTGTCTTAATGCGATCGAACGTGCTATCCCTCCCCTGTTCTCTACTCTAACCCTAACCATTGGAGTTGCAGCCTAAACCTAATCCCAGGAGTTTGCGTTTTCCCCCTTTCCCAAGTAACTTGCCGAACCAACCCTGGTCTCCAAGTGTCTTAATGCGATCGAACGTGCTATCCCTCCCCTGTTCTCTACTCTAACCCTAACCATTGGAGTTGCAGCCTAAACCTAATCCCAGGAGTTTGCGTTTTCCCCCTTTCCCAAGTAACTTGCCGAACCAACCCTGGTCTCCAAGTGTCTTAATGACCCCTGGGGTTAGGGTTAGAGAAGTGTCTTAAAAACGCCACCCCCGGGTTAGGGTTAGGGTTAGGGTTAGGGTTAGGGTTCGACAACTGTCTTAATGCGTTTTCCCAGTTCCCCAAGTGTCTTAATGCGTTTTCCTGGTTCCCCAAGTGTCTTAATGCGTTTTCCCGGTTCCCCAAGTGTCTTAATGCGTTTTCCTGGTTCCCCAAGTGTCTTAATGCGTTTTCCCGGTTCTCCAAGTGTCTTAATGCGTTTTCCTGGTTCCCCAAGTGTCTTAATGCGATCGAACGTGCTATCCCTCCCCTGTTCTCTACTCTAACCCTAACCATTGGAGTTGCAGCCTAAACCTAATCCCAGGAGTTTGCGTTTTCCCCCTTTCCCAAGTAACTTGCCGAACCAACCCTGGTCTCCAAGTGTCTTAATGACCCCTGGGGTTAGGGTTAGAGAAGTGTCTTAAAAACGCCACCCCCGGGTTAGGGTTAGGGTTAGGGTTAGGGTTAGGGTTAGGGTTCGACAACTGTCTTAATGCGTTTTCCCAGTTCCCCAAGTGTCTTAATGCGTTTTCCTGGTTCCCCAAGTGTCTTAATGCGTTTTCCCGGTTCCCCAAGTGTCTTAATGCGTTTTCCCGGTTCCCCAAGTGTCTTAATGCGTTTTCCTGGTTCCCAAGTGTCTTAATGCGTTTTCCCGGTTCCCCAAGTGTCTTAATGCGTTTTCCTGGTTCCCCAAGTGTCTTAATGCGATCGAACGTGCTATCCCTCCCCTGTTCTCTACTCTAACCCTAACCATTGGAGTTGCAGCCTAAACCTAATCCCAGGAGTTTGCGTTTTCCCCCTTTCCCAAGTAACTTGCCGAACCAACCCTGGTCTCCAAGTGTCTTAATGCGATCGAACGTGCTATCCCTCCCCTGTTCTCTACTCTAACCCTAACCATTGGAGTTGCAGCCTAAACCTAATCCCAGGAGTTTGCGTTTTCCCCCTTTCCCAAGTAACTTGCCGAACCAACCCTGGTCTCCAAGTGTCTTAATGACCCCTGGGGTTAGGGTTAGAGAAGTGTCTTAAAAACGCCACCCCCGGGTTAGGGTTAGGGTTAGGGTTAGGGTTAGGGTTCGACAACTGTCTTAATGCGTTTTCCCAGTTCCCCAAGTGTCTTAATGCGTTTTCCTGGTTCCCCAAGTGTCTTAATGCGTTTTCCCGGTTCCCCAAGTGTCTTAATGCGTTTTCCCGGTTCCCCAAGTGTCTTAATGCGTTTTCCTGGTTCCCCAAGTGTCTTAATGCGATCGAACGTGCTATCCCTCCCCTGTTCTCTACTCTAACCCTAACCATTGGAGTTGCAGCCTAAACCTAATCCCAGGAGTTTGCGTTTTCCCCCTTTCCCAAGTAACTTGCCGAACCAACCCTGGTCTCCAAGTGTCTTAATGCGATCGAACGTGCTATCCCTCCCCTGTTCTCTACTCTAACCCTAACCATTGGAGTTGCAGCCTAAACCTAATCCCAGGAGTTTGCGTTTTCCCCCTTTCCCAAGTAACTTGCCGAACCAACCCTGGTCTCCAAGTGTCTTAATGACCCCTGGGGTTAGGGTTAGAGAAGTGTCTTAAAAACGCCACCCCCGGGTTAGGGTTAGGGTTAGGGTTAGGGTTAGGGTTCGGGTTCGGGTTCGGGTTCGGGGGTTAGGGTTCGGGTTCGGGTTAGGGTTCGGGTTAGGGTTAGGGTTAGGGTTAGGGGGTTAGGGTTAGGGTTAGGGTTAGGGTTCGACAACTGTCTTAATGCGTTTTCCCAGTTCCCCAAGTGTCTTAATGCGTTTTCCTGGTTCCCCAAGTGTCTTAATGCGTTTTCCCGGTTCCCCAAGTGTCTTAATGCGTTTTCCCGGTTCCCCAAGTGTCTTAATGCGTTTTCCTGGTTCCCCAAGTGTCTTAATGCGTTTTCCCGGTTCCCCAAGTGTCTTAATGCGTTTTCCTGGTTCCCCAAGTGTCTTAATGCGATCGAACGTGCTATCCTTCCCCTGTTCTCTACTCTAACCCTAACCATTGGAGTTGCAGCCTAAACCTAATCCCAGGAGTTTGCGTTTTCCCCCTTTCCCAAGTAACTTGCCGAACCAACCCTGGTCTCCAAGTGTCTTAATGCGATCGAACGTGCTATCCCTCCCCTGTTCTCTACTCTAACCCTAACCATTGGAGTTGCAGCCTAAACCTAATCCCAGGAGTTTGCGTTTTCCCCCTTTCCCAAGTAACTTGCCGAACCAACCCTGGTCTCCAAGTGTCTTAATGACCCCTGGGGTTAGGGTTAGAGAAGTGTCTTAAAAACGCCACCCCCGGGTTAGGGTTAGGGTTAGGGTTAGGGTTAGGGTTCGACAACTGTCTTAATGCGTTTTCCCAGTTCCCCAAGTGTCTTAATGCGTTTTCCTGGTTCCCCAAGTGTCTTAATGCGTTTTCCCGGTTCCCCAAGTGTCTTAATGCGTTTTCCCGGTTCCCCAAGTGTCTTAATGCGTTTTCCTGGTTCCCCAAGTGTCTTAATGCGATCGAACGTGCTATCCCTCCCCTGTTCTCTACTCTAACCCTAACCATTGGAGTTGCAGCCTAAACCTAATCCCAGGAGTTTGCGTTTTCCCCCTTTCCCAAGTAACTTGCCGAACCAACCCTGGTCTCCAAGTGTCTTAATGCGATCGAACGTGCTATCCCTCCCCTGTTCTCTACTCTAACCCTAACCATTGGAGTTGCAGCCTAAACCTAATCCCAGGAGTTTGCGTTTTCCCCCTTTCCCAAGTAACTTGCCGAACCAACCCTGGTCTCCAAGTGTCTTAATGACCCCTGGGGTTAGGGTTAGAGAAGTGTCTTAAAAACGCCACCCCCGGGTTAGGGTTAGGGTTAGGGTTAGGGTTAGGGTTAGGGTTCGACAACTGTCTTAATGCGTTTTCCCAGTTCCCCAAGTGTCTTAATGCGTTTTCCTGGTTCCCCAAGTGTCTTAATGCGTTTTCCCGGTTCCCCAAGTGTCTTAATGCGTTTTCCCGGTTCCCCAAGTGTCTTAATGCGTTTTCCTGGTTCCCCAAGTGTCTTAATGCGATCGAACGTGCTATCCCTCCCCTGTTCTCTACTCTAACCCTAACCATTGGAGTTGCAGCCTAAACCTAATCCCAGGAGTTTGCGTTTTCCCCCTTTCCCAAGTAACTTGCCGAACCAACCCTGGTCTCCAAGTGTCTTAATGCGATCGAACGTGCTATCCCTCCCCTGTTCTCTACTCTAACCCTAACCATTGGAGTTGCAGCCTAAACCTAATCCCAGGAGTTTGCGTTTTCCCCCTTTCCCAAGTAACTTGCCGAACCAACCCTGGTCTCCAAGTGTCTTAATGACCCCTGGGGTTAGGGTTAGAGAAGTGTCTTAAAAACGCCACCCCCGGGTTAGGGTTAGGGTTAGGGTTAGGGTTAGGGTTAGGGTTAGGGTTCGACAACTGTCTTAATGCGTTTTCCCAGTTCCCCAAGTGTCTTAATGCGTTTTCCTGGTTCCCCAAGTGTCTTAATGCGTTTTCCCGGTTCCCCAAGTGTCTTAATGCGTTTTCCTGGTTCCCCAAGTGTCTTAATGCGTTTTCCCGGTTCCCCAAGTGTCTTAATGCGTTTTCCTGGTTCCCCAAGTGTCTTAATGCGATCGAACGTGCTATCCCTCCCCTGTTCTCTACTCTAACCCTAACCATTGGAGTTGCAGCCTAAACCTAATCCCAGGAGTTTGCGTTTTCCCCCTTTCCCAAGTAACTTGCCGAACCAACCCTGGTCTCCAAGTGTCTTAATGCGATCGAACGTGCTATCCCTCCCCTGTTCTCTACTCTAACCCTAACCATTGGAGTTGCAGCCTAAACCTAATCCCAGGAGTTTGCGTTTTCCCCCTTTCCCAAGTAACTTGCCGAACCAACCCTGGTCTCCAAGTGTCTTAATGACCCCTGGGGTTAGGGTTAGAGAAGTGTCTTAAAAACGCCACCCCCGGGTTAGGGTTAGGGTTAGGGTTAGGGTTAGGGTTAGGGTTCGACAACTGTCTTAATGCGTTTTCCCAGTTCCCCAAGTGTCTTAATGCGTTTTCCTGGTTCCCCAAGTGTCTTAATGCGTTTTCCCGGTTCCCCAAGTGTCTTAATGCGTTTTCCCGGTTCCCCAAGTGTCTTAATGCGTTTTCCTGGTTCCCCAAGTGTCTTAATGCGTTTTCCCGGTTCCCCAAGTGTCTTAATGCGTTTTCCTGGTTCCCCAAGTGTCTTAATGCGATCGAACGTGCTATCCCTCCCCTGTTCTCTACTCTAACCCTAACCATTGGAGTTGCAGCCTAAACCTAATCCCAGGAGTTTGCGTTTTCCCCCTTTCCCAAGTAACTTGCCGAACCAACCCTGGTCTCCAAGTGTCTTAATGCGATCGAACGTGCTATCCCTCCCCTGTTCTCTACTCTAACCCTAACCATTGGAGTTGCAGCCTAAACCTAATCCCAGGAGTTTGCGTTTTCCCCCTTTCCCAAGTAACTTGCCGAACCAACCCTGGTCTCCAAGTGTCTTAATGACCCCTGGGGTTAGGGTTAGAGAAGTGTCTTAAAAACGCCACCCCCGGGTTAGGGTTAGGGTTAGGGTTAGGGTTAGGGTTAGGGTTCGACAACTGTCTTAATGCGTTTTCCCAGTTCCCCAAGTGTCTTAATGCGTTTTCCTGGTTCCCCAAGTGTCTTAATGCGTTTTCCCGGTTCCCCAAGTGTCTTAATGCGTTTTCCCGGTTCCCCAAGTGTCTTAATGCGTTTTCCTGGTTCCCCAAGTGTCTTAATGCGATCGAACGTGCTATCCCTCCCCTGTTCTCTACTCTAACCCTAACCATTGGAGTTGCAGCCTAAACCTAATCCCAGGAGTTTGCGTTTTCCCCCTTTCCCAAGTAACTTGCCGAACCAACCCTGGTCTCCAAGTGTCTTAATGCGATCGAACGTGCTATCCCTCCCCTGTTCTCTACTCTAACCCTAACCATTGGAGTTGCAGCCTAAACCTAATCCCAGGAGTTTGCGTTTTCCCCCTTTCCCAAGTAACTTGCCGAACCAACCCTGGTCTCCAAGTGTCTTAATGACCCCTGGGGTTAGGGTTAGAGAAGTGTCTTAAAAACGCCACCCCCGGGTTAGGGTTAGGGTTAGGGTTAGGGTTAGGGTTCGACAACTGTCTTAATGCGTTTTCCCAGTTCCCCAAGTGTCTTAATGCGTTTTCCTGGTTCCCCAAGTGTCTTAATGCGTTTTCCCGGTTCCCCAAGTGTCTTAATGCGTTTTCCCGGTTCCCCAAGTGTCTTAATGCGTTTTCCTGGTTCCCCAAGTGTCTTAATGCGATCGAACGTGCTATCCCTCCCCTGTTCTCTACTCTAACCCTAACCATTGGAGTTGCAGCCTAAACCTAATCCCAGGAGTTTGCGTTTTCCCCCTTTCCCAAGTAGCTTGCCGAACCAACCCTGGTCTCCAAGTGTCTTAATGCGATCGAACGTGCTATCCCTCCCCTGTTCTCTACTCTAACCCTAACCATTGGAGTTGCAGCCTAAACCTAATCCCAGGAGTTTGCGTTTTCCCCCTTTCCCAAGTAACTTGCCGAACCAACCCTGGTCTCCAAGTGTCTTAATGACCCCTGGGGTTAGGGTTAGAGAAGTGTCTTAAAAACGCCACCCCCGGGTTAGGGTTAGGGTTAGGGTTAGGGTTAGGGTTCGACAACTGTCTTAATGCGTTTTCCCAGTTCCCCAAGTGTCTTAATGCGTTTTCCTGGTTCCCCAAGTGTCTTAATGCGTTTTCCCGGTTCCCCAAGTGTCTTAATGCGTTTTCCTGGTTCCCCAAGTGTCTTAATGCGTTTTCCCGGTTCCCCAAGTGTCTTAATGCGTTTTCCTGGTTCCCCAAGTTTCTTAATGCGATCGAACGTGCTATCCCTCCCCTGTTCTCTACTCTAACCCTAACCATTGGAGTTGCAGCCTAAACCTCATCCCAGGAGTTTGCGTTTTCCCCCTTTCCCAAGTAACTTGCCGAACCAACCCTGGTCTCCAAGTGTCTTAATGCGATCGAACGTGCTATCCCTCCCCTGTTCTCTACTCTAACCCTAACCATTGGAGTTGCAGCCTAAACCTAATCCCAGGAGTTTGCGTTTTCCCCCTTTCCCAAGTAACTTGCCGAACCAACCCTGGTCTCCAAGTGTCTTAATGACCCCTGGGGTTAGGGTTAGAGAAGTGTCTTAAAAACGCCACCCCCGGGTTAGGGTTAGGGTTAGGGTTAGGGTTAGGGTTAGGGTTCGACAACTGTCTTAATGCGTTTTCCCAGTTCCCCAAGTGTCTTAATGCGTTTTCCTGGTTCCCCAAGTGTCTTAATGCGTTTTCCCGGTTCCCCAAGTGTCTTAATGCGTTTTCCCGGTTCCCCAAGTGTCTTAATGCGTTTTCCTGGTTCCCCAAGTGTCTTAATGCGTTTTCCCGGTTCCCCAAGTGTCTTAATGCGTTTTCCTGGTTCCCCAAGTGTCTTAATGCGATCGAACGTGCTATCCCTCCCCTGTTCTCTACTCTAACCCTAACCATTGGAGTTGCAGCCTAAACCTAATCCCAGGAGTTTGCGTTTTCCCCCTTTCCCAAGTAACTTGCCGAACCAACCCTGGTCTCCAAGTGTCTTAATGCGATCGAACGTGCTATCCCTCCCCTGTTCTCTACTCTAACCCTAACCATTGGAGTTGCAGCCTAAACCTAATCCCAGGAGTTTGCGTTTTCCCCCTTTCCCAAGTAACTTGCCGAACCAACCCTGGTCTCCAAGTGTCTTAATGACCCCTGGGGTTAGGGTTAGAGAAGTGTCTTAAAAACGCCACCCCCGGGTTAGGGTTAGGGTTAGGGTTAGGGTTAGGGTTAGGGTTCGACAACTGTCTTAATGCGTTTTCCCAGTTCCCCAAGTGTCTTAATGCGTTTTCCTGGTTCCCCAAGTGTCTTAATGCGTTTTCCCGGTTCCCCAAGTGTCTTAATGCGTTTTCCCGGTTCCCCAAGTGTCTTAATGCGTTTTCCTGGTTCCCCAAGTGTCTTAATGCGATCGAACGTGCTATCCCTCCCCTGTTCTCTACTCTAACCCTAACCATTGGAGTTGCAGCCTAAACCTAATCCCAGGAGTTTGCGTTTTCCCCCTTTCCCAAGTAACTTGCCGAACCAACCCTGGTCTCCAAGTGTCTTAATGCGATCGAACGTGCTATCCCTCCCCTGTTCTCTACTCTAACCCTAACCATTGGAGTTGCAGCCTAAACCTAATCCCAGGAGTTTGCGTTTTCCCCCTTTCCCAAGTAACTTGCCGAACCAACCCTGGTCTCCAAGTGTCTTAATGACCCCTGGGGTTAGGGTTAGAGAAGTGTCTTAAAAACGCCACCCCCGGGTTAGGGTTAGGGTTAGGGTTAGGGTTAGGGTTCGACAACTGTCTTAATGCGTTTTCCCAGTTCCCCAAGTGTCTTAATGCGTTTTCCTGGTTCCCCAAGTGTCTTAATGCGTTTTCCCGGTTCCCCAAGTGTATTAATGCGTTTTCCCGGTTCCCCAAGTGTCTTAATGCGTTTTCCTGGTTCCCCAAGTGTCTTAATGCGTTTTCCCGGTTCCCCAAGTGTCTTAATGCGTTTTCCTGGTTCCCCAAGTGTCTTAATGCGATCGAACGTGCTATCCCTCCCCTGTTCTCTACTCTAACCCTAACCATTGGAGTTGCAGCCTAAACCTAATCCCAGGAGTTTGCGTTTTCCCCCTTTCCCAAGTAACTTGCCGAACCAACCCTGGTCTCCAAGTGTCTTAATGCGATCGAACGTGCTATCCCTCCCCTGTTCTCTACTCTAACCCTAACCATTGGAGTTGCAGCCTAAACCTAATCCCAGGAGTTTGCGTTTTCCCCCTTTCCCAAGTAACTTGCCGAACCAACCCTGGTCTCCAAGTGTCTTAATGACCCCTGGGGTTAGGGTTAGAGAAGTGTCTTAAAAACGCCACCCCCGGGTTAGGGTTAGGGTTAGGGTTAGGGTTAGGGTTAGGGTTAGGGTTCGACAACTGTCTTAATGCGTTTTCCCAGTTCCCCAAGTGTCTTAATGCGTTTTCCTGGTTCCCCAAGTGTCTTAATGCGTTTTCCCGGTTCCCCAAGTGTCTTAATGCGTTTTCCCGGTTCCCCAAGTGTCTTAATGCGTTTTCCTGGTTCCCCAAGTGTCTTAATGCGATCGAACGTGCTATCCCTCCCCTGTTCTCTACTCTAACCCTAACCATTGGAGTTGCAGCCTAAACCTAATCCCAGGAGTTTGCGTTTTCCCCCTCTCCCAAGTAACTTGCCGAACCAACCCTGGTCTCCAAGTGTCTTAATGCGATGGAACGTGCTATCCCTCCCCTGTTCTCTACTCTAACCCTAACCATTGGAGTTGCAGCCTAAACCTAATCCCAGGAGTTTGCGTTTTCCCCCTTTCCCAAGTAACTTGCCGAACCAACCCTGGTCTCCAAGTGTCTTAATGACCCCTGGGGTTAGGGTTAGAGAAGTGTCTTAAAAACGCCACCCCCGGGTTAGGGTTAGGGTTAGGGTTAGGGTTCGACAACTGTCTTAATGCGTTTTCCCAGTTCCCCAAGTGTCTTAATGCGTTTTCCTGGTTCCCCAAGTGTCTTAATGCGTTTTCCCGGTTCCCCAAGTGTCTTAATGCGTTTTCCCGGTTCCCCAAGTGTCTTAATGCGTTTTCCTGGTTCCCCAAGTGTCTTAATGCGATCGAACGTGCTATCCCTCCCCTGTTCTCTACTCTAACCCTAACCATTGGAGTTGCAGCCTAAACCTAATCCCAGGAGTTTGCGTTTTCCCCCTTTCCCAAGTAACTTGCCGAACCAACCCTGGTCTCCAAGTGTCTTAATGCGATCGAACGTGCTATCCCTCCCCTGTTCTCTACTCTAACCCTAACCATTGGAGTTGCAGCCTAAACCTAATCCCAGGAGTTTGCGTTTTCCCCCTTTCCCAAGTAACTTGCCGAACCAACCCTGGTCTCCAAGTGTCTTAATGACCCCTGGGGTTAGGGTTAGAGAAGTGTCTTAAAAACGCCACCCCCGGGTTAGGGTTAGGGTTAGGGTTAGGGTTAGGGTTAGGGTTCGACAACTGTCTTAATGCGTTTTCCCAGTTCCCCAAGTGTCTTAATGCGTTTTCCTGGTTCCCCAAGTGTCTTAATGCGTTTTCCCGGTTCCCCAAGTGTCTTAATGCGTTTTCCCGGTTCCCCAAGTGTCTTAATGCGTTTTCCTGGTTCCCCAAGTGTCTTAATGCGTTTTCCCGGTTCCCCAAGTGTCTTAATGCGTTTTCCTGGTTCCCCAAGTGTCTTAATGCGATCGAACGTGCTATCCCTCCCCTGTTCTCTACTCTAACCCTAACCATTGGAGTTGCAGCCTAAACCTAATCCCAGGAGTTTGCGTTTTCCCCCTTTCCCAAGTAACTTGCCGAACCAACCCTGGTCTCCAAGTGTCTTAATGCGATCGAACGTGCTATCCCTCCCCTGTTCTCTACTCTAACCCTAACCATTGGAGTTGCAGCCTAAACCTAATCCCAGGAGTTTGCGTTTTCCCCCTTTCCCAAGTAACTTGCCGAACCAACCCTGGTCTCCAAGTGTATTAATGACCCCTGGGGTTAGGGTTAGAGAAGTGTCTTTAAAACGCCACCCCCGGGTTAGGGTTAGGGTTAGGGTTAGGGTTAGGGTTAGGGTTAGGGTTCGACAACTGTCTTAATGCGTTTTCCCAGTTCCCCAAGTGTCTTAATGCGTTTTCCTGGTTCCCCAAGTGTCTTAATGCGTTTTCCCGGTTCCCCAAGTGTCTTAATGCGTTTTCCCGGTTCCCCAAGTGTCTTAATGCGTTTTCCTGGTTCCCCAAGTGTCTTAATGCGATCGAACGTGCTATCCCTCCCCTGTTCTCTACTCTAACCCTAACCATTGGAGTTGCAGCCTAAACCTAATCCCAGGAGTTTGCGTTTTCCCCCTTTCCCAAGTAACTTGCCGAACCAACCCTGGTCTCCAAGTGTCTTAATGCGATCGAACGTGCTATCCCTCCCCTGTTCTCTACTCTAACCCTAACCATTGGAGTTGCAGCCTAAACCTAATCCCAGGAGTTTGCGTTTTCCCCCTTTCCCAAGTAACTTGCCGAACCAACCCTGGTCTCCAAGTGTCTTAATGACCCCTGGGGTTAGGGTTAGAGAAGTGTCTTAAAAACGCCACCCCCGGGTTAGGGTTAGGGTTAGGGTTAGGGTTAGGGTTAGGGTTCGACAACTGTCTTAATGCGTTTTCCCAGTTCCCCAAGTGTCTTAATGCGTTTTCCTGGTTCCCCAAGTGTCTTAATGCGTTTTCCCGGTTCCCCAAGTGTCTTAATGCGTTTTCCCGGTTCCCCAAGTGTCTTAATGCGTTTTCCTGGTTCCCCAAGTGTCTTAATGCGATCGAACGTGCTATCCCTCCCCTGTTCTCTACTCTAACCCTAACCATTGGAGTTGCAGCCTAAACCTAATCCCAGGAGTTTGCGTTTTCCCCCTTTCCCAAGTAACTTGCCGAACCAACCCTGGTCTCCAAGTGTCTTAATGCGATCGAACGTGCTATCCCTCCCCTGTTCTCTACTCTAACCCTAACCATTGGAGTTGCAGCCTAAACCTAATCCCAGGAGTTTGCGTTTTCCCCCTTTCCCAAGTAACTTGCCGAACCAACCCTGGTCTCCAAGTGTCTTAATGACCCCTGGGGTTAGGGTTAGAGAAGTGTCTTAAAAACGCCACCCCCGGGTTAGGGTTAGGGTTAGGGTTAGGGTTAGGGTTAGGGTTCGACAACTGTCTTAATGCGTTTTCCCAGTTCCCCAAGTGTCTTAATGCGTTTTCCTGGTTCCCCAAGTGTCTTAATGCGTTTTCCCGGTTCCCCAAGTGTCTTAATGCGTTTTCCTGGTTCCCCAAGTGTCTTAATGCGTTTTCCCGGTTCCCCAAGTGTCTTAATGCGTTTTCCTGGTTCCCCAAGTGTCTTAATGCGATCGAACGTGCTATCCCTCCCCTGTTCTCTACTCTAACCCTAACCATTGGAGTTGCAGCCTAAACCTAATCCCAGGAGTTTGCGTTTTCCCCCTTTCCCAAGTAACTTGCCGAACCAACCCTGGTCTCCAAGTGTCTTAATGCGATCGAACGTGCTATCCCTCCCCTGTTCTCTACTCTAACCCTAACCATTGGAGTTGCAGCCTAAACCTAATCCCAGGAGTTTGCGTTTTCCCCCTTTCCCAAGTAACTTGCCGAACCAACCCTGGTCTCCAAGTGTCTTAATGACCCCTGGGGTTAGGGTTAGAGAAGTGTCTTAAAAACGCCACCCCCGGGTTAGGGTTAGGGTTAGGGTTAGGGTTAGGGTTAGGGTTCGACAACTGTCTTAATGCGTTTTCCCAGTTCCCCAAGTGTCTTAATGCGTTTTCCTGGTTCCCCAAGTGTCTTAATGCGTTTTCCCGGTTCCCCAAGTGTCTTAATGCGTTTTCCCGGTTCCCCAAGTGTCTTAATGCGTTTTCCTGGTTCCCCAAGTGTCTTAATGCGTTTTCCCGGTTCCCCAAGTGTCTTAATGCGTTTTCCTGGTTCCCCAAGTGTCTTAATGCGATCGAACGTGCTATCCCTCCCCTGTTCTCTACTCTAACCCTAACCATTGGAGTTGCAGCCTAAACCTAATCCCAGGAGTTTGCGTTTTCCCCCTTTCCCAAGTAACTTGCCGAACCAACCCTGGTCTCCAAGTGTCTTAATGCGATCGAACGTGCTATCCCTCCCCTGTTCTCTACTCTAACCCTAACCATTGGAGTTGCAGCCTAAACCTAATCCCAGGAGTTTGCGTTTTCCCCCTTTCCCAAGTAACTTGCCGAACCAACCCTGGTCTCCAAGTGTCTTAATGACCCCTGGGGTTAGGGTTAGAGAAGTGTCTTAAAAACGCCACCCCCGGGTTAGGGTTAGGGTTAGGGTTAGGGTTAGGGTTAGGGTTCGACAACTGTCTTAATGCGTTTTCCCAGTTCCCCAAGTGTCTTAATGCGTTTTCCTGGTTCCCCAAGTGTCTTAATGCGTTTTCCCGGTTCCCCAAGTGTCTTAATGCGTTTTCCCGGTTCCCCAAGTGTCTTAATGCGTTTTCCTGGTTCCCCAAGTGTCTTAATGCGATCGAACGTGCTATCCCTCCCCTGTTCTCTACTCTAACCCTAACCATTGGAGTTGCAGCCTAAACCTAATCCCAGGAGTTTGCGTTTTCCCCCTTTCCCAAGTAACTTGCCGAACCAACCCTGGTCTCCAAGTGTCTTAATGCGATCGAACGTGCTATCCCTCCCCTGTTCTCTACTCTAACCCTAACCATTGGAGTTGCAGCCTAAACCTAATCCCAGGAGTTTGCGTTTTCCCCCTTTCCCAAGTAACTTGCCGAACCAACCCTGGTCTCCAAGTGTCTTAATGACCCCTGGGGTTAGGGTTAGAGAAGTGTCTTAAAAACGCCACCCCCGGGTTAGGGTTAGGGTTAGGGTCAGGGTTAGGGTTAGGGTTCGACAACTGTCTTAATGCGTTTTCCCAGTTCCCCAAGTGTCTTAATGCGTTTTCCTGGTTCCCCAAGTGTCTTAATGCGTTTTCCCGGTTCCCCAAGTGTCTTAATGCGTTTTCCTGGTTCCCCAAGTGTCTTAATGCGATCGAACGTGCTATCCCTCCCCTGTTCTCTACTCTAACCCTAACCATTGGAGTTGCAGCCTAAACCTAATCCCAGGAGTTTGCGTTTTCCCCCTTTCCCAAGTAACTTGCCGAACCAACCCTGGTCTCCAAGTGTCTTAATGCGATCGAACGTGCTATCCCTCCCCTGTTCTCTACTCTAACCCTAACCATTGGAGTTGCAGCCTAAACCTAATCCCAGGAGTTTGCGTTTTCCCCCTTTCCCAAGTAACTTGCCGAACCAACCCTGGTCTCCAAGTGTCTTAATGACCCCTGGGGTTAGGGTTAGAGAAGTGTCTTAAAAACGCCACCCCCGGGTTAGGGTTAGGGTTAGGGTTAGGGTTAGGGTTAGGGTTCGACAACTGTCTTAATGCGTTTTCCCAGTTCCCCAAGTGTCTTAATGCGTTTTCCTGGTTCCCCAAGTGTCTTAATGCGTTTTCCCGGTTCCCCAAGTGTCTTAATGCGTTTTCCTGGTTCCCCAAGTGTCTTAATGCGTTTTCCCGGTTCCCCAAGTGTCTTAATGCGTTTTCCTGGTTCCCCAAGTGTCTTAATGCGATCGAACGTGCTATCCCTCCCCTGTTCTCTACTCTAACCCTAACCATTGGAGTTGCAGCCTAAACCTAATCCCAGGAGTTTGCGTTTTCCCCCTTTCCCAAGTAACTTGCCGAACCAACCCTGGTCTCCAAGTGTCTTAATGCGATCGAACGTGCTATCCCTCCCCTGTTCTCTACTCTAACCCTAACCATTGGAGTTGCAGCCTAAACCTAATCCCAGGAGTTTGCGTTTTCCCCCTTTCCCAAGTAACTTGCCGAACCAACCCTGGTTTCCAAGTGTCTTAATGACCCCTGGGGTTAGGGTTAGAGAAGTGTCTTAAAAACGCCACCCCCGGGTTAGGGTTAGGGTTAGGGTTAGGGTTAGGGTTAGGGTTCGACAACTGTCTTAATGCGTTTTCCCAGTTCCCCAAGTGTCTTAATGCGTTTTCCTGGTTCCCCAAGTGTCTTAATGCGTTTTCCCGGTTCCCCAAGTGTCTTAATGCGTTTTCCCGGTTCCCCAAGTGTCTTAATGCGTTTTCCTGGTTCCCCAAGTGTCTTAATGCGTTTTCCCGGTTCCCCAAGTGTCTTAATGCGTTTTCCTGGTTCCCCAAGTGTCTTAATGCGATCGAACGTGCTATCCCTCCTTTGTTCTCTACTCTAACCCTAACCATTGGAGTTGCAGCCTAAACCTAATCCCAGGAGTTTGCGTTTTCCCCCTTTCCCAAGTAACTTGCCGAACCAACCCTGGTCTCCAAGTGTCTTAATGCGATCGAACGTGCTATCCCTCCCCTGTTCTCTACTCTAACCCTAACCATTGGAGTTGCAGCCTAAACCTAATCCCAGGAGTTTGCGTTTTCCCCCTTTCCCAAGTAACTTGCCGAACCAACCCTGGTCTCCAAGTGTCTTAATGACCCCTGGGGTTAGGGTTAGAGAAGTGTCTTAAAAACGCCACCCCCGGGTTAGGGTTAGGGTTAGGGTTAGGGTTAGGGTTAGGGTTAGGGTTCGACAACTGTCTTAATGCGTTTTCCCAGTTCCCCAAGTGTCTTAATGCGTTTTCCCGGTTCCCCAAGTGTCTTAATGCGTTTTCCCGGTTCCCCAAGTGTCTTAATGCGTTTTCCTGGTTCCCCAAGTGTCTTAATGCGATCGAACGTGCTATCCCTCCCCTGTTCTCTACTCTAACCCTAACCATTGGAGTTGCAGCCTAAACCTAATCCCAGGAGTTTGCGTTTTCCCCCTTTCCCAAGTAACTTGCCGAACCAACCCTGGTCTCCAAGTGTCTTAATGCGATCGAACGTGCTATCCCTCCCCTGTTCTCTACTCTAACCCTAACCATTGGAGTTGCAGCCTAAACCTAATCCCAGGAGTTTGCGTTTTCCCCCTTTCCCAAGTAACTTGCCGAACCAACCCTGGTCTCCAAGTGTCTTAATGACCCCTGGGGTTAGGGTTAGAGAAGTGTCTTAAAAACGCCACCCCCGGGTTAGGGTTAGGGTTAGGGTTAGGGTTAGGGTTAGGGTTAGGGTTCGACAACTGTCTTAATGCGTTTTCCCAGTTCCCCAAGTGTCTTAATGCGTTTTCCTGGTTCCCCAAGTGTCTTAATGCGTTTTCCCGGTTCCCCAAGTGTCTTAATGCGTTTTCCCGGTTCCCCAAGTGTCTTAATGCGTTTTCCTGGTTCCCCAAGTGTCTTAATGCGATCGAACGTGCTATCCCTCCCCTGTTCTCTACTCTAACCCTAACCATTGGAGTTGCAGCCTAAACCTAATCCCAGGAGTTTGCGTTTTCCCCCTTTCCCAAGTAACTTGCCGAACCAACCCTGGTCTCCAAGTGTCTTAATGCGATCGAACGTGCTATCCCTCCCCTGTTCTCTACTCTAACCCTAACCATTGGAGTTGCAGCCTAAACCTAATCCCAGGAGTTTGCGTTTTCCCCCTTTCCCAAGTAACTTGCCGAACCAACCCTGGTCTCCAAGTGTCTTAATGACCCCTGGGGTTAGGGTTAGAGAAGTGTCTTAAAAACGCCACCCCCGGGTTAGGGTTAGGGTTAGGGTTAGGGTTAGGGTTAGGGTTAGGGTTCGACAACTGTCTTAATGCGTTTTCCCAGTTCCCCAAGTGTCTTAATGCGTTTTCCTGGTTCCCCAAGTGTCTTAATGCGTTTTCCCGGTTCCCCAAGTGTCTTAATGCGTTTTCCTGGTTCCCCAAGTGTCTTAATGCGTTTTCCCGGTTCCCCAAGTGTCTTAATGCGTTTTCCTGGTTCCCCAAGTGTCTTAATGCGATCGAACGTGCTATCCCTCCCCTGTTCTCTACTCTAACCCTAACCATTGGAGTTGCAGCCTAAACCTAATCCCAGGAGTTTGCGTTTTCCCCCTTTCCCAAGTAACTTGCCGAACCAACCCTGGTCTCCAAGTGTCTTAATGCGATCGAACGTGCTATCCCTCCCCTGTTCTCTACTCTAACCCTAACCATTGGAGTTGCAGCCTAAACCTAATCCCAGGAGTTTGCGTTTTCCCCCTTTCCCAAGTAACTTGCCGAACCAACCCTGGTCTCCAAGTGTCTTAATGACCCCTGGGGTTAGGGTCAGAGAAGTGTCTTAAAAACGCCACCCCCGGGTTAGGGTTAGGGTTAGGGTTAGGGTTAGGGTTACGGTTAGGGTTAGGGTTAGGGTTAGGGTTAGGGTTCGACAACTGTCTTAATGCGTTTTCCCAGTTCCCCAAGTGTCTTAATGCGTTTTCCTGGTTCCCCAAGTGTCTTAATGCGTTTTCCCGGTTCCCCAAGTGTCTTAATGCGTTTTCCCGGTTCCCCAAGTGTCTTAATGCGTTTTCCTGGTTCCCCAAGTGTCTTAATGCGTTTTCCCGGTTCCCCAAGTGTCTTAATGCGTTTTCCTGGTTCCCCAAGTGTCTTAATGCGATCGAACGTGCTATCCCTCCCCTGTTCTCTACTCTAACCCTAACCATTGGAGTTGCAGCCTAAACCTAATCCCAGGAGTTTGCGTTTTCCCCCTTTCCCAAGTAACTTGCCGAACCAACCCTGGTCTCCAAGTGTCTTAATGCGATCGAACGTGCTATCCCTCCCCTGTTCTCTACTCTAACCCTAACCATTGGAGTTGCAGCCTAAACCTAATCCCAGGAGTTTGCGTTTTCCCCCTTTCCCAAGTAACTTGCCGAACCAACCCTGGTCTCCAAGTGTCTTAATGACCCCTGGGGTTAGGGTTAGAGAAGTGTCTTAAAAACGCCACCCCCGGGTTAGGGTTAGGGTTAGGGTTAGGGTTAGGGTTAGGGTTAGGGTTCGACAACTGTCTTAATGCGTTTTCCCAGTTCCCCAAGTGTCTTAATGCGTTTTCCTGGTTCCCCAAGTGTCTTAATGCGTTTTCCCGGTTCCCCAAGTGTCTTAATGCGTTTTCCCGGTTCCCCAAGTGTCTTAATGCGTTTTCCTGGTTCCCCAAGTGTCTTAATGCGATCGAACGTGCTATCCCTCCCCTGTTCTCTACTCTAACCCTAACCATTGGAGTTGCAGCCTAAACCTAATCCCAGGAGTTTGCGTTTTCCCCCTTTCCCAAGTAACTTGCCGAACCAACCCTGGTCTCCAAGTGTCTTAATGCGATCGAACGTGCTATCCCTCCCCTGTTCTCTACTCTAACCCTAACCATTGGAGTTGCAGCCTAAACCTAATCCCAGGAGTTTGCGTTTTCCCCCTTTCCCAAGTAACTTGCCGAACCAACCCTGGTCTCCAAGTGTCTTAATGACCCCTGGGGTTAGGGTTAGAGAAGTGTCTTAAAAACGCCACCCCCGGGTTAGGGTTAGGGTTAGGGTTCGACAACTGTCTTAATGCGTTTTCCCAGTTCCCCAAGTGTCTTAATGCGTTTTCCTGGTTCCCCAAGTGTCTTAATGCGTTTTCCCGGTTCCCCAAGTGTCTTAATGCGTTTTCCCGGTTCCCCAAGTGTCTTAATGCGTTTTCCTGGTTCCCCAAGTGTCTTAATGCGATCGAACGTGCTATCCCTCCCCTGTTCTCTACTCTAACCCTAACCATTGGAGTTGCAGCCTAAACCTAATCCCAGGAGTTTGCGTTTTCCCCCTTTCCCAAGTAACTTGCCGAACCAACCCTGGTCTCCAAGTGTCTTAATGCGATCGAACGTGCTATCCCTCCCCTGTTCTCTACTCTAACCCTAACCATTGGAGTTGCAGCCTAAACCTAATCCCAGGAGTTTGCGTTTTCCCCCTTTCCCAAGTAACTTGCCGAACCAACCCTGGTCTCCAAGTGTCTTAATGACCCCTGGGGTTAGGGTTAGAGAAGTGTCTTAAAAACGCCACCCCCGGGTTAGGGTTAGGGTTAGGGTTAGGGTTAGGGTTCGACAACTGTCTTAATGCGTTTTCCCAGTTCCCCAAGTGTCTTAATGCGTTTTCCTGGTTCCCCAAGTGTCTTAATGCGTTTTCCCGGTTCCCCAAGTGTCTTAATGCGTTTTCCTGGTTCCCCAAGTGTCTTAATGCGTTTTCCCGGTTCCCCAAGTGTCTTAATGCGTTTTCCTGGTTCCCCAAGTGTCTTAATGCGATCGAACGTGCTATCCCTCCCCTGTTCTCTACTCTAACCCTAACCATTGGAGTTGCAGCCTAAACCTAATCCCAGGAGTTTGCGTTTTCCCCCTTTCCCAAGTAACTTGCCGAACCAACCCTGGTCTCCAAGTGTCTTAATGCGATCGAACGTGCTATCCCTCCCCTGTTCTCTACTCTAACCCTAACCATTGGAGTTGCAGCCTAAACCTAATCCCAGGAGTTTGCGTTTTCCCCCTTTCCCAAGTAACTTGCCGAACCAACCCTGGTCTCCAAGTGTCTTAATGACCCCTGGGGTTAGGGTTAGAGAAGTGTCTTAAAAACGCCACCCCCGGGTTAGGGTTAGGGTTAGGGTTAGGGTTAGGGTTAGGGTTCGACAACTGTCTTAATGCGTTTTCCCAGTTCCCCAAGTGTCTTAATGCGTTTTCCTGGTTCCCCAAGTGTCTTAATGCGTTTTCCCGGTTCCCCAAGTGTCTTAATGCGTTTTCCCGGTTCCCCAAGTGTCTTAATGCGTTTTCCTGGTTCCCCAAGTGTCTTAATGCGTTTTCCCGGTTCCCCAAGTGTCTTAATGCGTTTTCCTGGTTCCCCAAGTGTCTTAATGCGATCGAACGTGCTATCCCTCCCCTGTTCTCTACTCTAACCCTAACCATTGGAGTTGCAGCCTAAACCTAATCCCAGGAGTTTGCGTTTTCCCCCTTTCCCAAGTAACTTGCCGAACCAACCCTGGTCTCCAAGTGTCTTAATGCGATCGAACGTGCTATCCCTCCCCTGTTCTCTACTCTAACCCTAACCATTGGAGTTGCAGCCTAAACCTAATCCCAGGAGTTTGCGTTTTCCCCCTTTCCCAAGTAACTTGCCGAACCAACCCTGGTCTCCAAGTGTCTTAATGACCCCTGGGGTTAGGGTTAGAGAAGTGTCTTAAAAACGCCACCCCCGGGTTAGGGTTAGGGTTAGGGTTAGGGTTAGGGTTAGGGTTCGACAACTGTCTTAATGCGTTTTCCCAGTTCCCCAAGTGTCTTAATGCGTTTTCCTGGTTCCCCAAGTGTCTTAATGCGTTTTCCCGGTTCCCCAAGTGTCTTAATGCGTTTTCCCGGTTCCCCAAGTGTCTTAATGCGTTTTCCTGGTTCCCCAAGTGTCTTAATGCGATCGAACGTGCTATCCCTCCCCTGTTCTCTACTCTAACCCTAACCATTGGAGTTGCAGCCTAAACCTAATCCCAGGAGTTTGCATTTTCCCCCTTTCCCAAGTAACTTGCCGAACCAACCCTGGTCTCCAAGTGTCTTAATGCGATCGAACGTGCTATCCCTCCCCTGTTCTCTACTCTAACCCTAACCATTGGAGTTGCAGCCTAAACCTAATCCCAGGAGTTTGCGTTTTCCCCCTTTCCCAAGTAACTTGCCGAACCAACCCTGGTCTCCAAGTGTCTTAATGACCCCTGGGGTTAGGGTTAGAGAAGTGTCTTAAAAACGCCACCCCCGGGTTAGGGTTAGGGTTAGGGTTAGGGTTAGGGTTAGGGTTCGGGTTCGGGTTCGGGTTCGGGGGTTAGGGTTCGGGTTCGGGTTAGGGTTCGGGTTAGGGTTAGGGTTAGGGTTAGGGGGTTAGGGTTAGGGTTAGGGTTAGGGTTAGGGTTCGACAACTGTCTTAATGCGTTTTCCCAGTTCCCCAAGTGTCTTAATGCGTTTTCCTGGTTCCCCAAGTGTCTTAATGCGTTTTCCCGGTTCCCCAAGTGTCTTAATGCGTTTTCCCGGTTCCCCAAGTGTCTTAATGCGTTTTCCTGGTTCCCCAAGTGTCTTAATGCGTTTTCCCGGTTCCCCAAGTGTCTTAATGCGTTTTCCTGGTTCCCCAAGTGTCTTAATGCGATCGAACGTGCTATCCCTCCCCTGTTCTCTACTCTAACCCTAACCATTGGAGTTGCAGCCTAAACCTAATCCCAGGAGTTTGCGTTTTCCCCCTTTCCCAAGTAACTTGCCGAACCAACCCTGGTCTCCAAGTGTCTTAATGCGATCGAACGTGCTATCCCTCCCCTGTTCTCTACTCTAACCCTAGCCATTGGAGTTGCAGCCTAAACCTAATCCCAGGAGTTTGCGTTTTCCCCCTTTCCCAAGTAACTTGCCGAACCAACCCTGGTCTCCAAGTGTCTTAATGACCCCTGGGGTTAGGGTTAGAGAAGTGTCTTAAAAACGCCACCCCCGGGTTAGGGTTAGGGTTAGGGTTAGGGTTAGGGTTCGACAACTGTCTTAATGCGTTTTCCCAGTTCCCCAAGTGTCTTAATGCGTTTTCCTGGTTCCCCAAGTGTCTTAATGCGTTTTCCCGGTTCCCCAAGTGTCTTAATGCGTTTTCCCGGTTCCCCAAGTGTCTTAATGCGTTTTCCTGGTTCCCCAAGTGTCTTAATGCGATCGAACGTGCTATCCCTCCCCTGTTCTCTACTCTAACCCTAACCATTGGAGTTGCAGCCTAAACCTAATCCCAGGAGTTTGCGTTTTCCCCCTTTCCCAAGTAACTTGCCGAACCAACCCTGGTCTCCAAGTGTCTTAATGCGATCGAACGTGCTATCCCTCCCCTGTTCTCTACTCTAACCCTAACCATTGGAGTTGCAGCCTAAACCTAATCCCAGGAGTTTGCGTTTTCCCCCTTTCCCAAGTAACTTGCCGAACCAACCCTGGTCTCCAAGTGTCTTAATGACCCCTGGGGTTAGGGTTAGAGAAGTGTCTTAAAAACGCCACCCCCGGGTTAGGGTTAGGGTTAGGGTTAGGGTTAGGGTTAGGGTTCGACAACTGTCTTAATGCGTTTTCCCAGTTCCCCAAGTGTCTTAATGCGTTTTCCTGGTTCCCCAAGTGTCTTAATGCGTTTTCCCGGTTCCCCAAGTGTCTTAATGCGTTTTCCCGGTTCCCCAAGTGTCTTAATGCGTTTTCCTGGTTCCCCAAGTGTCTTAATGCGATCGAACGTGCTATCCCTCCCCTGTTCTCTACTCTAACCCTAACCATTGGAGTTGCAGCCTAAACCTAATCCCAGGAGTTTGCGTTTTCCCCCTTTCCCAAGTAACTTGCCGAACCAACCCTGGTCTCCAAGTGTCTTAATGCGATCGAACGTGCTATCCCTCCCCTGTTCTCTACTCTAACCCTAACCATTGGAGTTGCAGCCTAAACCTAATCCCAGGAGTTTGCGTTTTCCCCCTTTCCCAAGTAACTTGCCGAACCAACCCTGGTCTCCAAGTGTCTTAATGACCCCTGGGGTTAGGGTTAGAGAAGTGTCTTAAAAACGCCACCCCCGGGTTAGGGTTAGGGTTAGGGTTAGGGTTAGGGTTAGGGTTCGACAACTGTCTTAATGCGTTTTCCCAGTTCCCCAAGTGTCTTAATGCGTTTTCCTGGTTCCCCAAGTGTCTTAATGCGTTTTCCCGGTTCCCCAAGTGTCTTAATGCGTTTTCCCGGTTCCCCAAGTGTCTTAATGCGTTTTCCTGGTTCCCCAAGTGTCTTAATGCGATCGAACGTGCTATCCCTCCCCTGTTCTCTACTCTAACCCTAACCATTGGAGTTGCAGCCTAAACCTAATCCCAGGAGTTTGCGTTTTCCCCCTTTCCCAAGTAACTTGCCGAACCAACCCTGGTCTCCAAGTGTCTTAATGACCCCTGGGGTTAGGGTTAGAGAAGTGTCTTAAAAACGCCACCCCCGGGTTAGGGTTAGGGTTAGGGTTAGGGTTAGGGTTAGGGTTCGACAACTGTCTTAATGCGTTTTCCCAGTTCCCCAAGTGTCTTAATGCGTTTTCCTGGTTCCCCAAGTGTCTTAATGCGTTTTCCCGGTTCCCCAAGTGTCTTAATGCGTTTTCCCGGTTCCCCAAGTGTCTTAATGCGTTTTCCTGGTTCCCCAAGTGTCTTAATGCGATCGAACGTGCTATCCCTCCCCTGTTCTCTACTCTAACCCTAACCATTGGAGTTGCAGCCTAAACCTAATCCCAGGAGTTTGCGTTTTCCCCCTTTCCCAAGTAACTTGCCGAACCAACCCTGGTCTCCAAGTGTCTTAATGCGATCGAACGTGCTATCCCTCCCCTGTTCTCTACTCTAACCCTAACCATTGGAGTTGCAGCCTAAACCTAATCCCAGGAGTTTGCGTTTTCCCCCTTTCCCAAGTAACTTGCCGAACCAACCCTGGTCTCCAAGTGTCTTAATGACCCCTGGGGTTAGGGTTAGAGAAGTGTCTTAAAAACGCCACCCCCGGGTTAGGGTTAGGGTTAGGGTTAGGGTTAGGGTTAGGGTTCGGGTTCGGGTTCGGGGGTTAGGGTTCGGGTTCGGGTTAGGGTTCGGGTTAGGGTTAGGGTTAGGGTTAGGGGGTTAGGGTTAGGGTTAGGGTTAGGGTTAGGGTTCGACAACTGTCTTAATGCGTTTTCCCAGTTCCCCAAGTGTCTTAATGCGTTTTCCTGGTTCCCCAAGTGTCTTAATGCGTTTTCCCGGTTCCCCAAGTGTCTTAATGCGTTTTCCCGGTTCCCCAAGTGTCTTAATGCGTTTTCCTGGTTCCCCAAGTGTCTTAATGCGTTTTCCCGGTTCCCCAAGTGTCTTAATGCGTTTTCCTGGTTCCCCAAGTGTCTTAATGCGATCGAACGTGCTATCCCTCCCCTGTTCTCTACTCTAACCCTAACCATTGGAGTTGCAGCCTAAACCTAATCCCAGGAGTTTGCGTTTTCCCCCTTTCCTAAGTAACTTGCCGAACCAACCCTGGTCTCCAAGTGTCTTAATGACCCCTGGGGTTAGGGTTAGAGAAGTGTCTTAAAAACGCCACCCCCGGGTTAGGGTTAGGGTTAGGGTTAGGGTTCGACAACTGTCTTAATGCGTTTTCCCAGTTCCCCAAGTGTCTTAATGCGTTTTCCTGGTTCCCCAAGTGTCTTAATGCGTTTTCCCGGTTCCCCAAGTGTCTTAATGCGTTTTCCCGGTTCCCCAAGTGTCTTAATGCGTTTTCCTGGTTCCCCAAGTGTCTTAATGCGATCGAACGTGCTATCCCTCCCCTGTTCTCTACTCTAACCCTAACCATTGGAGTTGCAGCCTAAACCTAATCCCAGGAGTTTGCGTTTTCCCCCTTTCCCAAGTAACTTGCCGAACCAACCCTGGTCTCCAAGTGTCTTAATGCGATCGAACGTGCTATCCCTCCCCTGTTCTCTACTCTAACCCTAACCATTGGAGTTGCAGCCTAAACCTAATCCCAGGAGTTTGCGTTTTCCCCCTTTCCCAAGTAACTTGCCGAACCAACCCTGGTCTCCAAGTGTCTTAATGACCCCTGGGGTTAGGGTTAGAGAAGTGTCTTAAAAACGCCACCCCCGGGTTAGGGTTAGGGTTAGGGTTAGGGTTAGGGTTAGGGTTCGGGTTCGGGTTCGGGTTCGGGGGTTAGGGTTCGGGTTCGGGTTAGGGTTCGGGTTAGGGTTAGGGTTAGGGTTAGGGGGTTAGGGTTAGGGTTAGGGTTAGGGTTAGGGTTAGGGTTCGACAACTGTCTTAATGCGTTTTCCCAGTTCCCCAAGTGTCTTAATGCGTTTTCCTGGTTCCCCAAGTGTCTTAATGCGTTTTCCCGGTTCCCCAAGTGTCTTAATGCGTTTTCCCGGTTCCCCAAGTGTCTTAATGCGTTTTCCTGGTTCCCCAAGTGTCTTAATGCGTTTTCCCGGTTCCCCAAGTGTCTTAATGCGTTTTCCTGGTTCCCCAAGTGTCTTAATGCGATCGAACGTGCTATCCCTCCCCTGTTCTCTACTCTAACCCTAACCATTGGAGTTGCAGCCTAAACCTAATCCCAGGAGTTTGCGTTTTCCCCCTTTCCCAAGTAACTTGCCGAACCAACCCTGGTCTCCAAGTGTCTTAATGCGATCGAACGTGCTATCCCTCCCCTGTTCTCTACTCTAACCCTAACCATTGGAGTTGCAGCCTAAACCTAATCCCAGGAGTTTGCGTTTTCCCCCTTTCCTAAGTAACTTGCCGAACCAACCCTGGTCTCCAAGTGTCTTAATGACCCCTGGGGTTAGGGTTAGAGAAGTGTCTTAAAAACGCCACCCCCGGGTTAGGGTTAGGGTTAGGGTTAGGGTTAGGGTTCGACAACTGTCTTAATGCGTTTTCCCAGTTCCCCAAGTGTCTTAATGCGTTTTCCTGGTTCCCCAAGTGTCTTAATGCGTTTTCCCGGTTCCCCAAGTGTCTTAATGCGTTTTCCCGGTTCCCCAAGTGTCTTAATGCGTTTTCCTGGTTCCCCAAGTGTCTTAATGCGATCGAACGTGCTATCCCTCCCCTGTTCTCTACTCTAACCCTAACCATTGGAGTTGCAGCCTAAACCTAATCCCAGGAGTTTGCGTTTTCCCCCTTTCCCAAGTAACTTGCCGAACCAACCCTGGTCTCCAAGTGTCTTAATGCGATCGAACGTGCTATCCCTCCCCTGTTCTCTACTCTAACCCTAACCATTGGAGTTGCAGCCTAAACCTAATCCCAGGAGTTTGCGTTTTCCCCCTTTCCCAAGTAACTTGCCGAACCAACCCTGGTCTCCAAGTGTCTTAATGACCCCTGGGGTTAGGGTTAGAGAAGTGTCTTAAAAACGCCACCCCCGGGTTAGGGTTAGGGTTAGGGTTAGGGTTAGGGTTAGGGTTCGACAACTGTCTTAATGCGTTTTCCCAGTTCCCCAAGTGTCTTAATGCGTTTTCCTGGTTCCCCAAGTGTCTTAATGCGTTTTCCCGGTTCCCCAAGTGTCTTAATGCGTTTTCCCGGTTCCCCAAGTGTCTTAATGCGTTTTCCTGGTTCCCCAAGTGTCTTAATGCGATCGAACGTGCTATCCCTCCCCTGTTCTCTACTCTAACCCTAACCATTGGAGTTGCAGCCTAAACCTAATCCCAGGAGTTTGCGTTTTCCCCCTTTCCCAAGTAACTTGCCGAACCAACCCTGGTCTCCAAGTGTCTTAATGCGATCGAACGTGCTATCCCTCCCCTGTTCTCTACTCTAACCCTAACCATTGGAGTTGCAGCCTAAACCGAATCCCAGGAGTTTGCGTTTTCCCCCTTTCCCAAGTAACTTGCCGAACCAACCCTGGTCTCCAAGTGTCTTAATGACCCCTGGGGTTAGGGTTAGAGAAGTGTCTTAAAAACGCCACCCCCGGGTTAGGGTTAGGGTTAGGGTTAGGGTTAGGGTTAGGGTTCGACAACTGTCTTAATGCGTTTTCCCAGTTCCCCAAGTGTCTTAATGCGTTTTCCTGGTTCCCCAAGTGTCTTAATGCGTTTTCCCGGTTCCCCAAGTGTCTTAATGCGTTTTCCCGGTTCCCCAAGTGTCTTAATGCGTTTTCCTGGTTCCCCAAGTGTCTTTATGCGATCGAACGTGCTATCCCTCCCCTGTTCTCTACTCTAACCCTAACCATTGGAGTTGCAGCCTAAACCTAATCCCAGGAGTTTGCGTTTTCCCCCTTTCCCAAGTAACTTGCCGAACCAACCCTGGTCTCCAAGTGTCTTAATGCGATCGAACGTGCTATCCCTCCCCTGTTCTCTACTCTAACCCTAACCATTGGAGTTGCAGCCTAAACCTAATCCCAGGAGTTTGCGTTTTCCCCCTTTCCCAAGTAACTTGCCGAACCAACCCTGGTCTCCAAGTGTCTTAATGACCCCTGGGGTTAGGGTTAGAGAAGTGTCTTAAAAACGCCACCCCCGGGTTAGGGTTAGGGTTAGGGTTAGGGTTAGGGTTAGGGTTCGACAACTGTCTTAATGCGTTTTCCCAGTTCCCCAAGTGTCTTAATGCGTTTTCCTGGTTCCCCAAGTGTCTTAATGCGTTTTCCCGGTTCCCCAAGTGTCTTAATGCGTTTTCCTGGTTCCCCAAGTGTCTTAATGCGTTTTCCCGGTTCCCCAAGTGTCTTAATGCGTTTTCCTGGTTCCCCAAGTGTCTTAATGCGATCGAACGTGCTATCCCTCCCCTGTTCTCTACTCTAACCCTAACCATTGGAGTTGCAGCCTAAACCTAATCCCAGGAGTTTGCGTTTTCCCCCTTTCCCAAGTAACTTGCCGAACCAACCCTGGTCTCCAAGTGTCTTAATGCGATCGAACGTGCTATCCCTCCCCTGTTCTCTACTCTAACCCTAACCATTGGAGTTGCAGCCTAAACCTAATCCCAGGAGTTTGCGTTTTCCCCCTTTCCCAAGTAACTTGCCGAACCAACCCTGGTCTCCAAGTGTCTTAATGACCCCTGGGGTTAGGGTTAGAGAAGTGTCTTAAAAACGCCACCCCCGGGTTAGGGTTAGGGTTAGGGTTAGGGTTAGGGTTCGACAACTGTCTTAATGCGTTTTCCCAGTTCCCCAAGTGTCTTAATGCGTTTTCCTGGTTCCCCAAGTGTCTTAATGCGTTTTCCCGGTTCCCCAAGTGTCTTAATGCGTTTTCCCGGTTCCCCAAGTGTCTTAATGCGTTTTCCTGGTTCCCCAAGTGTCTTAATGCGTTTTCCCGGTTCCCCAAGTGTCTTAATGCGTTTTCCTGGTTCCCCAAGTGTCTTAATGCGATCGAACGTGCTATCCCTCCCCTGTTCTCTACTCTAACCCTAACCATTGGAGTTGCAG
>NC_091286.1:57500-60000 GCF_032444005.1 Ranitomeya imitator | reverse complement strand
GGTTCCCCAAGTGTCTTAATGCGTTTTCCCGGTTCCCCAAGTGTCTTAATGCGTTTTCCCGGTTCCCCAAGTGTCTTAATGCGTTTTCCTGGTTCCCCAAGTGTCTTAATGCGATCGAACGTGCTATCCCTCCCCTGTTCTCTACTCTAACCCTAACCATTGGAGTTGCAGCCTAAACCTAATCCCAGGAGTTTGCGTTTTCCCCCTTTCCCAAGTAACTTGCCGAACCAACCCTGGTCTCCAAGTGTCTTAATGCGATCGAACGTGCTATCCCTCCCCTGTTCTCTACTCTAACCCTAACCATTGGAGTTGCAGCCTAAACCTAATCCCAGGAGTTTGCGTTTTCCCCCTTTCCTAAGTAACTTGCCGAACCAACCCTGGTCTCCAAGTGTCTTAATGACCCCTGGGGTTAGGGTTAGAGAAGTGTCTTAAAAACGCCACCCCCGGGTTAGGGTTAGGGTTAGGGTTAGGGTTAGGGTTAGGGTTCGACAACTGTCTTAATGCGTTTTCCCAGTTCCCCAAGTGTCTTAATGCGTTTTCCTGGTTCCCCAAGTGTCTTAATGCATTTTCCCGGTTCCCCAAGTGTCTTAATGCGTTTTCCCGGTTCCCCAAGTGTCTTAATGCGTTTTCCTGGTTCCCCAAGTGTCTTAATGCGATCGAACGTGCTATCCCTCCCCTGTTCTCTACTCTAACCCTAACCATTGGAGTTGCAGCCTAAACCTAATCCCAGGAGTTTGCGTTTTCCCCCTTTCCCAAGTAACTTGCCGAACCAACCCTGGTCTCCAAGTGTCTTAATGCGATCGAACGTGCTATCCCTCCCCTGTTCTCTACTCTAACCCTAACCATTGGAGTTGCAGCCTAAACCTAATCCCAGGAGTTTGCGTTTTCCCCCTTTCCCAAGTAACTTGCCGAACCAACCCTGGTCTCCAAGTGTCTTAATGACCCCTGGGGTTAGGGTTAGAGAAGTGTCTTAAAAACGCCACCCCCGGGTTAGGGTTAGGGTTAGGGTTAGGGTTAGGGTTAGGGTTAGGGTTCGACAACTGTCTTAATGCGTTTTCCCAGTTCCCCAAGTGTCTTAATGCGTTTTCCTGGTTCCCCAAGTGTCTTAATGCGTTTTCCCGGTTCCCCAAGTGTCTTAATGCGTTTTCCCGGTTCCCCAAGTGTCTTAATGCGTTTTCCTGGTTCCCCAAGTGTCTTAATGCGATCGAATGTGCTATCCCTCCCCTGTTCTCTACTCTAACCCTAACCATTGGAGTTGCAGCCTAAACCTAATCCCAGGAGTTTGCGTTTTCCCCCTTTCCCAAGTAACTTGCCGAACCAACCCTGGTCTCCAAGTGTCTTAATGCGATCGAACGTGCTATCCCTCCCCTGTTCTCTACTCTAACCCTAACCATTGGAGTTGCAGCCTAAACCTAATCCCAGGAGTTTGCGTTTTCCCCCTTTCCCAAGTAACTTGCCGAACCAACCCTGGTCTCCAAGTGTCTTAATGACCCCTGGGGTTAGGGTTAGAGAAGTGTCTTAAAAACGCCACCCCCGGGTTAGGGTTAGGGTTAGGGTTAGGGTTAGGGTTAGGGTTCGACAACTGTCTTAATGCGTTTTCCCAGTTCCCCAAGTGTCTTAATGCGTTTTCCTGGTTCCCCAAGTGTCTTAATGCGTTTTCCCGGTTCCCCAAGTGTCTTAATGCGTTTTCCCGGTTCCCCAAGTGTCTTAATGCGTTTTCCTGGTTCCCCAAGTGTCTTAATGCGTTTTCCCGGTTCCCCAAGTGTCTTAATGCGTTTTCCTGGTTCCCCAAGTGTCTTAATGCGATCGAACGTGCTATCCCTCCCCTGTTCTCTACTCTAACCCTAACCATTGGAGTTGCAGCCTAAACCTAATCCCAGGAGTTTGCGTTTTCCCCCTTTCCCAAGTAACTTGCCGAACCAACCCTGGTCTCCAAGTGTCTTAATGCGATCGAACGTGCTATCCCTCCCCTGTTCTCTACTCTAACCCTAACCATTGGAGTTGCAGCCTAAACCTAATCCCAGGAGTTTGCGTTTTCCCCCTTTCCCAAGTAACTTGCCGAACCAACCCTGGTCTCCAAGTGTCTTAATGACCCCTGGGGTTAGGGTTAGAGAAGTGGTATAGAAAATACTTCAGCACAGCCTAGAGGAGGAGGTGCATAATCATGGGTTCCCAAACCCCGGTATATATAGTGCAAGTGACTAGCACACTCCAAGATATTGTGATGCAAACGGGGGTTTATTTACATACAGTAAATCAAACGTTTCGGTCAATATAGGACCTTCATCAGTGTACTATAAGGGAATATATACAAAAGAATAAACGTAAATAAAATAACGAAATATAATAGATAACAAAAAAGCAAAATACAAAAAAACAAAAGTATATACATCACAGAATTGGACGGTCATGTATATGGATCATCATAGACAACTCCAATAAAACATTCATAATATCATGTATCTCTGTTTATAGGGTATATATATAGAGATGAATAGAC
>NC_091286.1:50000-52500 GCF_032444005.1 Ranitomeya imitator | reverse complement strand
CCCAAGTGTCTTAATGCGATCGAACGTGCTATCCCTCCCCTGTTCTCTACTCTAACCCTAACCATTGGAGTTGCAGCCTAAACCTAATCCCAGGAGTTTGCGTTTTCCCCCTTTCCCAAGTAACTTGCCGAACCAACCCTGGTCTCCAAGTGTCTTAATGCGATCGAACGTGCTATCCCTCCCCTGTTCTCTACTCTAACCCTAACCATTGGAGTTGCAGCCTAAACCTAATCCCAGGAGTTTGCGTTTTCCCCCTTTCCCAAGTAACTTGCCGAACCAACCCTGGTCTCCAAGTGTCTTAATGACCCCTGGGGTTAGGGTTAGAGAAGTGTCTTAAAAACGCCACCCCCGGGTTAGGGTTAGGGTTAGGGTTAGGGTTAGGGTTCGACAACTGTCTTAATGCGTTTTCCCAGTTCCCCAAGTGTCTTAATGCGTTTTCCTGGTTCCCCAAGTGTCTTAATGCGTTTTCCCGGTTCCCCAAGTGTCTTAATGCGTTTTCCTGGTTCCCCAAGTGTCTTAATGCGTTTTCCCGGTTCCCCAAGTGTCTTAATGCGTTTTCCTGGTTCCCCAAGTGTCTTAATGCGATCGAACGTGCTATCCCTCCCCTGTTCTCTACTCTAACCCTAACCATTGGAGTTGCAGCCTAAACCTAATCCCAGGAGTTTGCGTTTTCCCCCTTTCCCAAGTAACTTGCCGAACCAACCCTGGTCTCCAAGTGTCTTAATGCGATCGAACGTGCTATCCCTCCCCTGTTCTCTACTCTAACCCTAACCATTGGAGTTGCAGCCTAAACCTAATCCCAGGAGTTTGCGTTTTCCCCCTTTCCCAAGTAACTTGCCGAACCAACCCTGGTCTCCAAGTGTCTTAATGACCCCTGGGGTTAGGGTTAGAGAAGTGTCTTAAAAACGCCACCCCCGGGTTAGGGTTAGGGTTAGGGTTAGGGTTAGGGTTAGGGTTCGACAACTGTCTTAATGCGTTTTCCCAGTTCCCCAAGTGTCTTAATGCGTTTTCCTGGTTCCCCAAGTGTCTTAATGCGTTTTCCCGGTTCCCCAAGTGTCTTAATGCGTTTTCCCGGTTCCCCAAGTGTCTTAATGCGTTTTCCTGGTTCCCCAAGTGTCTTAATGCGTTTTCCCGGTTCCCCAAGTGTCTTAATGCGTTTTCCTGGTTCCCCAAGTGTCTTAATGCGATCGAACGTGCTATCCCTCCCCTGTTCTCTACTCTAACCCTAACCATTGGAGTTGCAGCCTAAACCTAATCCCAGGAGTTTGCGTTTTCCCCCTTTCCCAAGTAACTTGCCGAACCAACCCTGGTCTCCAAGTGTCTTAATGCGATCGAACGTGCTATCCCTCCCCTGTTCTCTACTCTAACCCTAACCATTGGAGTTGCAGCCTAAACCTAATCCCAGGAGTTTGCGTTTTCCCCCTTTCCCAAGTAACTTGCCGAACCAACCCTGGTCTCCAAGTGTCTTAATGACCCCTGGGGTTAGGGTTAGAGAAGTGGTATAGAAAATACTTCAGCACAGCCTAGAGGAGGAGGTGCATAATCATGGGTTCCCAAACCCCGGTATATATAGTGCAAGTGACTAGCACACTCCAAGATATTGTGATGCAAACGGGGGTTTATTTACATACAGTAAATCAAACGTTTCGGTCAATATAGGACCTTCATCAGTGTACTATAAGGGAATATATACAAAAGAATAAACGTAAATAAAATAACGAAATATAATAGATAACAAAAAAGCAAAATACAAAAAAACAAAAGTATATACATCACAGAATTGGACGGTCATGTATATGGATCATCATAGACAACTCCAATAAAACATTCATAATATCATGTATCTCTGTTTATAGGGTATATATATAGAGATGAATAGACACGTATACATGTGGTAGTTAGGATATTTTGAAGGGAAAATCCGGGAGGGAAGGGTTTCCAAAGGAATGACATGGGTTAGATCTATAGAACTGGAAAGCGCTTTTTGCAGAAAACCAAATAACTGGATGGACAACGTACCTAGAAATAGCTGTAACTCATCAAAAGAGCCCCCAATAAAGAGATAATTGCATCTGTGAGAGAAGCAATGGGTACATGCTTAAATGGAGGAAAAGGCGGTATAACTATACACGACCCCAAAGAAGGCTAGGTACATACCTAAGAAAAGGCCCTGGATAAATTGTGGGCCACAAAGCACAGTGGAGTCTGCCTAAAAAAAGGCATATAGGACAGTATAAGGATACTGGCATAGATAAGCGCTACCCAGAGAAAAGCCACATGCTGGGATGGAAACGGAGGACTTACCCACTGGTGTATGTAACTGGAATACACGCGGTGTCCACCGCAAGTGTAATAGAAAGGGACATGCCCGGTGTGTCTATATGTAGTGGAAGCAGGCAGCGTAAGTGTCCGCGCTGAAGAGCGGATCGGAGTGACCGGAAGGGGCGGAGCGGTAGTGACGCGAGCGTCACATGACCGCAAAGGCAGAGAGAGGTGCGTT
>NC_091286.1:40000-45000 GCF_032444005.1 Ranitomeya imitator | reverse complement strand
GTTCCCCAAGTGTCTTAATGCGTTTTCCTGGTTCCCCAAGTGTCTTAATGCGTTTTCCCGGTTCCCCAAGTGTCTTAATGCGTTTTCCCGGTTCCCCAAGTGTCTTAATGCGTTTTCCTGGTTCCCCAAGTGTCTTAATGCGATCGAACGTGCTATCCCTCCCCTGTTCTCTACTCTAACCCTAACCATTGGAGTTGCAGCCTAAACCTAATCCCAGGAGTTTGCGTTTTCCCCCTTTCCCAAGTAACTTGCCGAACCAACCCTGGTCTCCAAGTGTCTTAATGCGATCGAACGTGCTATCCCTCCCCTGTTCTCTACTCTAACCCTAACCATTGGAGTTGCAGCCTAAACCTAATCCCAGGAGTTTGCGTTTTCCCCCTTTCCCAAGTAACTTGCCGAACCAACCCTGGTCTCCAAGTGTCTTAATGACCCCTGGGGTTAGGGTTAGAGAAGTGTCTTAAAAACGCCACCCCCGGGTTAGGGTTAGGGTTAGGGTTAGGGTTCGACAACTGTCTTAATGCGTTTTCCCAGTTCCCCAAGTGTCTTAATGCGTTTTCCTGGTTCCCCAAGTGTCTTAATGCGTTTTCCCGGTTCCCCAAGTGTCTTAATGCGTTTTCCCGGTTCCCCAAGTGTCTTAATGCGTTTTCCTGGTTCCCCAAGTGTCTTAATGCGATCGAACGTGCTATCCCTCCCCTGTTCTCTACTCTAACCCTAACCATTGGAGTTGCAGCCTAAACCTAATCCCAGGAGTTTGCGTTTTCCCCCTTTCCCAAGTAACTTGCCGAACCAACCCTGGTCTCCAAGTGTCTTAATGCGATCGAACGTGCTATCCCTCCCCTGTTCTCTACTCTAACCCTAACCATTGGAGTTGCAGCCTAAACCTAATCCCAGGAGTTTGCGTTTTCCCCCTTTCCCAAGTAACTTGCCGAACCAACCCTGGTCTCCAAGTGTCTTAATGACCCCTGGGGTTAGGGTTAGAGAAGTGTCTTAAAAACGCCACCCCCGGGTTAGGGTTAGGGTTAGGGTTAGGGTTAGGGTTAGGGTTAGGGTTCGACAACTGTCTTAATGCGTTTTCCCAGTTCCCCAAGTGTCTTAATGCGTTTTCCTGGTTCCCCAAGTGTCTTAATGCGTTTTCCCGGTTCCCCAAGTGTCTTAATGCGTTTTCCCGGTTCCCCAAGTGTCTTAATGCGTTTTCCTGGTTCCCCAAGTGTCTTAATGCGATCGAACGTGCTATCCCTCCCCTGTTCTCTACTCTAACCCTAACCATTGGAGTTGCAGCCTAAACCTAATCCCAGGAGTTTGCGTTTTCCCCCTTTCCCAAGTAACTTGCCGAACCAACCCTGGTCTCCAAGTGTCTTAATGCGATCGAACGTGCTATCCCTCCCCTGTTCTCTACTCTAACCCTAACCATTGGAGTTGCAGCCTAAACCTAATCCCAGGAGTTTGCGTTTTCCCCCTTTCCCAAGTAACTTGCCGAACCAACCCTGGTCTCCAAGTGTCTTAATGACCCCTGGGGTTAGGGTTAGAGAAGTGTCTTAAAAACGCCACCCCCGGGTTAGGGTTAGGGTTAGGGTTAGGGTTAGGGTTAGGGTTCGACAACTGTCTTAATGCGTTTTCCCAGTTCCCCAAGTGTCTTAATGCGTTTTCCTGGTTCCCCAAGTGTCTTAATGCGTTTTCCCGGTTCCCCAAGTGTCTTAATGCGTTTTCCTGGTTCCCCAAGTGTCTTAATGCGTTTTCCCGGTTCCCCAAGTGTCTTAATGCGTTTTCCTGGTTCCCCAAGTGTCTTAATGCGATCGAACGTGCTATCCCTCCCCTGTTCTCTACTCTAACCCTAACCATTGGAGTTGCAGCCTAAACCTAATCCCAGGAGTTTGCGTTTTCCCCCTTTCCCAAGTAACTTGCCGAACCAACCCTGGTCTCCAAGTGTCTTAATGCGATCGAACGTGCTATCCCTCCCCTGTTCTCTACTCTAACCCTAACCATTGGAGTTGCAGCCTAAACCTAATCCCAGGAGTTTGCGTTTTCCCCCTTTCCCAAGTAACTTGCCGAACCAACCCTGGTCTCCAAGTGTCTTAATGACCCCTGGGGTTAGGGTTAGAGAAGTGTCTTAAAAACGCCACCCCCGGGTTAGGGTTAGGGTTAGGGTTAGGGTTAGGGTTAGGGTTAGGGTTCGACAACTGTCTTAATGCGTTTTCCCAGTTCCCCAAGTGTCTTAATGCGTTTTCCTGGTTCCCCAAGTGTCTTAATGCGTTTTCCCGGTTCCCCAAGTGTCTTAATGCGTTTTCCCGGTTCCCCAAGTGTCTTAATGCGTTTTCCTGGTTCCCCAAGTGTCTTAATGCGTTTTCCCGGTTCCCCAAGTGTCTTAATGCGTTTTCCTGGTTCCCCAAGTGTCTTAATGCGATCGAACGTGCTATCCCTCCCCTGTTCTCTACTCTAACCCTAACCATTGGAGTTGCAGCCTAAACCTAATCCCAGGAGTTTGCGTTTTCCCCCTTTCCCAAGTAACTTGCCGAACCAACCCTGGTCTCCAAGTGTCTTAATGCGATCGAACGTGCTATCCCTCCCCTGTTCTCTACTCTAACCCTAACCATTGGAGTTGCAGCCTAAACCTAATCCCAGGAGTTTGCGTTTTCCCCCTTTCCCAAGTAACTTGCCGAACCAACCCTGGTCTCCAAGTGTCTTAATGACCCCTGGGGTTAGGGTTAGAGAAGTGGTATAGAAAATACTTCAGCACAGCCTAGAGGAGGAGGTGCATAATCATGGGTTCCCAAACCCCGGTATATATAGTGCAAGTGACTAGCACACTCCAAGATATTGTGATGCAAACGGGGGTTTATTTACATACAGTAAATCAAACGTTTCGGTCAATATAGGACCTTCATCAGTGTACTATAAGGGAATATATACAAAAGAATAAACGTAAATAAAATAACGAAATATAATAGATAACAAAAAAGCAAAATACAAAAAAACAAAAGTATATACAGGTCCTTCTCAAAAAATTAGCATATAGTGTTAAATTTCATTATTTACCATAATGTAATGATTACAATTAAACTTTCATATATTATAGATTCATTATCCACCAACTGAAATTTGTCAGGTCTTTTATTGTTTTAATACTGATGATTTTGGCATACAACTCCTGATAACCCAAAAAACCTGTCTCAATAAATTAGCATATTTCACCCATCCAATCAAATAAAAGTGTTTTTTAATAACAAACAAAAAAACCATCAAATAATAATGTTCAGTTATGCACTCAATACTTGGTCGGGAAACCTTTGGCAGAAATGACTGCTTCAATGCGGCGTGGCATGGAGGCAATCAGCCTGTGACACTGCTGAGATGTTATGGAGGCCCAGGATGCTTCAATAGCGGCCTTAAGCTCATCCAGAGTGTTGGGTCTTGCGTCTCTCAACTTTCTCTTCACAATATCCCACAGATTCTCTATGGGGTTCAGGTCAGGAGAGTTGGCAGGCCAATTGAGCACAGTAATACCATGGTCAGTAAACCATTTACCAGTGGTTTTGGCACTGTGAGCAGGTGCCAGGTCGTGCTGAAAAATGAAATCTTCATCTCCATAAAGCATTTCAGCCGATGGAAGCATGAAGTGCTCCAAAATCTCCTGATAGCTAGCTGCATTGACCCTGCCCTTGATGAAACACAGTGGACCAACACCAGCAGCTGACATGGCACCCCACACCATCACTGACTGTGGGTACTTGACACTGGACTTCAGGCATTTTGGCATTTCCTTCTCCCCAGTCTTCCTCCAGACTCTGGCACCTTGATTTCCGAATGACATGCAAAATTTGCTTTCATCAGAAAAAAGTACTTGGGACCACTTAGCAACAGTCCAGTGCTGCTTCTCTGTAGCTCAAAAGTGGCTTTACCTGGGGAATGCGGCACCTGTAGCCCATTTCCTGCACACGCCTGTGCACGGTGGCTCTGGATGTTTCCACACCAGACTCAGTCCACTGCTTCCTCAGGTTGCCCAAGGTCTGGAATCGGTCCTTCTCCACAATCTTCCTCAGGGTCTGGTCTCCTCTTCTCGTTGTACAGCGTTTTCTGCCACATTGTTTCCTTCCAACAGACTTACCATTGAGGTGCCTTGATACAGCACTCTGGGAACAGCCTATTTGTTGAGAAATTTCTTTCTGGGTCTTACCCTCTTGCTTGAGGGTGTCAATGATGGCCTTCTTGACATCTGTCAGGTCGCTAGTCTTACCCATGATGGGGGTTTTGAGTAATGAACCAGGCAGGGAGTTTATAAAAGCCTCAGGTATCTTTTGCATGTGTTTAGAGTTAATTAGTTGATTCAGAAGATTAGGGTAATAGGTCGTTTAGAGAACCTTTTCTTGATATGCTAATTTATTGAGACAGGTTTTTTGGGTTATCAGGAGTTGTATGCCAAAATCATCAGTATTAAAACAATAAAAGACCTGACAAATTTCAGTTGGTGGATAATGAATCTATAATATATGAAAGTTTAATTGTAATCATTACATTATGGTAAATAATGAAATTTAACACTATATGCTAATTTTTTGAGAAGGACCTGTACATCACAGAATTGGACGGTCATGTATATGGATCATCATAGACAACTCCAATAAAACATTCATAATATCATGTATCTCTGTTTATAGGGTATATATATAGAGATGAATAGACACGTATACATGTGGTAGTTAGGATATTTTGAAGGGAAAATCCGGGAGGGAAGGGTTTCCAAAGGAATGACATGGGTTAGATCTATAGAACTGGAAAGCGCTTTTTGCAGAAAACCAAATAACTGGATGGACAACGTACCTAGAAATAGCTGTAACTCATCAAAAGAGCCCCCAATAAAGAGATAATTGCATCTGTGAGAGAAGCAATGGGTACATGCTTAAATGGAGGAAAAGGCGGTATAACTATACACGACCCCAAAGAAGGCTAGGTACATACCTAAGAAAAGGCCCTGGATAAATTGTGGGCCACAAAGCACAGTGGAG
>NC_091286.1:10000-35000 GCF_032444005.1 Ranitomeya imitator | reverse complement strand
ACCCTAACCATTGGAGTTGCAGCCTAAACCTAATCCCAGGAGTTTGCGTTTTCCCCCTTTCCCAAGTAACTTGCCGAACCAACCCTGGTCTCCAAGTGTCTTAATGCGATCGAACGTGCTATCCCTCCCCTGTTCTCTACTCTAACCCTAACCATTGGAGTTGCAGCCTAAACCTAATCCCAGGAGTTTGCGTTTTCCCCCTTTCCCAAGTAACTTGCCGAACCAACCCTGGTCTCCAAGTGTCTTAATGACCCCTGGGGTTAGGGTTAGAGAAGTGTCTTAAAAACGCCACCCCCGGGTTAGGGTTAGGGTTAGGGTTAGGGTTAGGGTTAGGGTTAGGGTTAGGGTTCGACAACTGTCTTAATGCGTTTTCCCAGTTCCCCAAGTGTCTTAATGCGTTTTCCTGGTTCCCCAAGTGTCTTAATGCGTTTTCCCGGTTCCCCAAGTGTCTTAATGCGTTTTCCTGGTTCCCCAAGTGTCTTAATGCGTTTTCCCGGTTCCCCAAGTGTCTTAATGCGTTTTCCTGGTTCCCCAAGTGTCTTAATGCGATCGAACGTGCTATCCCTCCCCTGTTCTCTACTCTAACCCTAACCATTGGAGTTGCAGCCTAAACCTAATCCCAGGAGTTTGCGTTTTCCCCCTTTCCCAAGTAACTTGCCGAACCAACCCTGGTCTCCAAGTGTCTTAATGCGATCGAACGTGCTATCCCTCCCCTGTTCTCTACTCTAACCCTAACCATTGGAGTTGCAGCCTAAACCTAATCCCAGGAGTTTGCGTTTTCCCCCTTTCCCAAGTAACTTGCCGAACCAACCCTGGTCTCCAAGTGTCTTAATGACCCCTGGGGTTAGGGTTAGAGAAGTGTCTTAAAAACGCCACCCCCGGGTTAGGGTTAGGGTTAGGGTTAGGGTTAGGGTTAGGGTTAGGGTTCGACAACTGTCTTAATGCGTTTTCCCAGTTCCCCAAGTGTCTTAATGCGTTTTCCTGGTTCCCCAAGTGTCTTAATGCGTTTTCCCGGTTCCCCAAGTGTCTTAATGCGTTTTCCCGGTTCCCCAAGTGTCTTAATGCGTTTTCCTGGTTCCCCAAGTGTCTTAATGCGTTTTCCCGGTTCCCCAAGTGTCTTAATGCGTTTTCCTGGTTCCCCAAGTGTCTTAATGCGATCGAACGTGCTATCCCTCCCCTGTTCTCTACTCTAACCCTAACCATTGGAGTTGCAGCCTAAACCTAATCCCAGGAGTTTGCGTTTTCCCCCTTTCCCAAGTAACTTGCCGAACCAACCCTGGTCTCCAAGTGTCTTAATGCGATCGAACGTGCTATCCCTCCCCTGTTCTCTACTCTAACCCTAACCATTGGAGTTGCAGCCTAAACCTAATCCCAGGAGTTTGCGTTTTCCCCCTTTCCCAAGTAACTTGCCGAACCAACCCTGGTCTCCAAGTGTCTTAATGACCCCTGGGGTTAGGGTTAGAGAAGTGTCTTAAAAACGCCACCCCCGGGTTAGGGTTAGGGTTAGGGTTAGGGTTAGGGTTCGACAACTGTCTTAATGCGTTTTCCCAGTTCCCCAAGTGTCTTAATGCGTTTTCCTGGTTCCCCAAGTGTCTTAATGCGTTTTCCCGGTTCCCCAAGTGTCTTAATGCGTTTTCCCGGTTCCCCAAGTGTCTTAATGTGTTTTCCTGGTTCCCCAAGTGTCTTAATGCGATCGAACGTGCTATCCCTCCCCTGTTCTCTACTCTAACCCTAACCATTGGAGTTGCAGCCTAAACCTAATCCCAGGAGTTTGCGTTTTCCCCCTTTCCCAAGTAACTTGCCGAACCAACCCTGGTCTCCAAGTGTCTTAATGCGATCGAACGTGCTATCCCTCCCCTGTTCTCTACTCTAACCCTAACCATTGGAGTTGCAGCCTAAACCTAATCCCAGGAGTTTGCGTTTTCCCCCTTTCCCAAGTAACTTGCCGAACCAACCCTGGTCTCCAAGTGTCTTAATGCGATCGAACGTGCTATCCCTCCCCTGTTCTCTACTCTAACCCTAACCATTGGAGTTGCAGCCTAAACCTAATCCCAGGAGTTTGCGTTTTCCCCCTTTCCCAAGTAACTTGCCGAACCAACCCTGGTCTCCAAGTGTCTTAATGACCCCTGGGGTTAGGGTTAGAGAAGTGTCTTAAAAACGCCACCCCCGGGTTAGGGTTAGGGTTAGGGTTAGGGTTAGGGTTCGACAACTGTCTTAATGCGTTTTCCCAGTTCCCCAAGTGTCTTAATGCGTTTTCCTGGTTCCCCAAGTGTCTTAATGCGTTTTCCCGGTTCCCCAAGTGTCTTAATGCGTTTTCCTGGTTCCCCAAGTGTCTTAATGCGTTTTCCCGGTTCTCCAAGTGTCTTAATGCGTTTTCCTGGTTCCCCAAGTGTCTTAATGCGATCGAACGTGCTATCCCTCCCCTGTTCTCTACTCTAACCCTAACCATTGGAGTTGCAGCCTAAACCTAATCCCAGGAGTTTGCGTTTTCCCCCTTTCCCAAGTAACTTGCCGAACCAACCCTGGTCTCCAAGTGTCTTAATGACCCCTGGGGTTAGGGTTAGAGAAGTGTCTTAAAAACGCCACCCCCGGGTTAGGGTTAGGGTTAGGGTTAGGGTTAGGGTTCGACAACTGTCTTAATGCGTTTTCCCAGTTCCCCAAGTGTCTTAATGCGTTTTCCTGGTTCCCCAAGTGTCTTAATGCGTTTTCCCGGTTCCCCAAGTGTCTTAATGCGTTTTCCCGGTTCCCCAAGTGTCTTAATGCGTTTTCCTGGTTCCCAAGTGTCTTAATGCGTTTTCCCGGTTCCCCAAGTGTCTTAATGCGTTTTCCTGGTTCCCCAAGTGTCTTAATGCGATCGAACGTGCTATCCCTCCCCTGTTCTCTACTCTAACCCTAACCATTGGAGTTGCAGCCTAAACCTAATCCCAGGAGTTTGCGTTTTCCCCCTTTCCCAAGTAACTTGCCGAACCAACCCTGGTCTCCAAGTGTCTTAATGCGATCGAACGTGCTATCCCTCCCCTGTTCTCTACTCTAACCCTAACCATTGGAGTTGCAGCCTAAACCTAATCCCAGGAGTTTGCGTTTTCCCCCTTTCCCAAGTAACTTGCCGAACCAACCCTGGTCTCCAAGTGTCTTAATGACCCCTGGGGTTAGGGTTAGAGAAGTGTCTTAAAAACGCCACCCCCGGGTTAGGGTTAGGGTTAGGGTTAGGGTTAGGGTTCGACAACTGTCTTAATGCGTTTTCCCAGTTCCCCAAGTGTCTTAATGCGTTTTCCTGGTTCCCCAAGTGTCTTAATGCGTTTTCCCGGTTCCCCAAGTGTCTTAATGCGTTTTCCCGGTTCCCCAAGTGTCTTAATGCGTTTTCCTGGTTCCCCAAGTGTCTTAATGCGATCGAACGTGCTATCCCTCCCCTGTTCTCTACTCTAACCCTAACCATTGGAGTTGCAGCCTAAACCTAATCCCAGGAGTTTGCGTTTTCCCCCTTTCCCAAGTAACTTGCCGAACCAACCCTGGTCTCCAAGTGTCTTAATGCGATCGAACGTGCTATCCCTCCCCTGTTCTCTACTCTAACCCTAACCATTGGAGTTGCAGCCTAAACCTAATCCCAGGAGTTTGCGTTTTCCCCCTTTCCCAAGTAACTTGCCGAACCAACCCTGGTCTCCAAGTGTCTTAATGACCCCTGGGGTTAGGGTTAGAGAAGTGTCTTAAAAACGCCACCCCCGGGTTAGGGTTAGGGTTAGGGTTAGGGTTAGGGTTCGGGTTCGGGTTCGGGTTCGGGGGTTAGGGTTCGGGTTCGGGTTAGGGTTCGGGTTAGGGTTAGGGTTAGGGTTAGGGGGTTAGGGTTAGGGTTAGGGTTAGGGTTCGACAACTGTCTTAATGCGTTTTCCCAGTTCCCCAAGTGTCTTAATGCGTTTTCCTGGTTCCCCAAGTGTCTTAATGCGTTTTCCCGGTTCCCCAAGTGTCTTAATGCGTTTTCCCGGTTCCCCAAGTGTCTTAATGCGTTTTCCTGGTTCCCCAAGTGTCTTAATGCGTTTTCCCGGTTCCCCAAGTGTCTTAATGCGTTTTCCTGGTTCCCCAAGTGTCTTAATGCGATCGAACGTGCTATCCTTCCCCTGTTCTCTACTCTAACCCTAACCATTGGAGTTGCAGCCTAAACCTAATCCCAGGAGTTTGCGTTTTCCCCCTTTCCCAAGTAACTTGCCGAACCAACCCTGGTCTCCAAGTGTCTTAATGCGATCGAACGTGCTATCCCTCCCCTGTTCTCTACTCTAACCCTAACCATTGGAGTTGCAGCCTAAACCTAATCCCAGGAGTTTGCGTTTTCCCCCTTTCCCAAGTAACTTGCCGAACCAACCCTGGTCTCCAAGTGTCTTAATGACCCCTGGGGTTAGGGTTAGAGAAGTGTCTTAAAAACGCCACCCCCGGGTTAGGGTTAGGGTTAGGGTTAGGGTTAGGGTTCGACAACTGTCTTAATGCGTTTTCCCAGTTCCCCAAGTGTCTTAATGCGTTTTCCTGGTTCCCCAAGTGTCTTAATGCGTTTTCCCGGTTCCCCAAGTGTCTTAATGCGTTTTCCCGGTTCCCCAAGTGTCTTAATGCGTTTTCCTGGTTCCCCAAGTGTCTTAATGCGATCGAACGTGCTATCCCTCCCCTGTTCTCTACTCTAACCCTAACCATTGGAGTTGCAGCCTAAACCTAATCCCAGGAGTTTGCGTTTTCCCCCTTTCCCAAGTAACTTGCCGAACCAACCCTGGTCTCCAAGTGTCTTAATGCGATCGAACGTGCTATCCCTCCCCTGTTCTCTACTCTAACCCTAACCATTGGAGTTGCAGCCTAAACCTAATCCCAGGAGTTTGCGTTTTCCCCCTTTCCCAAGTAACTTGCCGAACCAACCCTGGTCTCCAAGTGTCTTAATGACCCCTGGGGTTAGGGTTAGAGAAGTGTCTTAAAAACGCCACCCCCGGGTTAGGGTTAGGGTTAGGGTTAGGGTTAGGGTTAGGGTTCGACAACTGTCTTAATGCGTTTTCCCAGTTCCCCAAGTGTCTTAATGCGTTTTCCTGGTTCCCCAAGTGTCTTAATGCGTTTTCCCGGTTCCCCAAGTGTCTTAATGCGTTTTCCCGGTTCCCCAAGTGTCTTAATGCGTTTTCCTGGTTCCCCAAGTGTCTTAATGCGATCGAACGTGCTATCCCTCCCCTGTTCTCTACTCTAACCCTAACCATTGGAGTTGCAGCCTAAACCTAATCCCAGGAGTTTGCGTTTTCCCCCTTTCCCAAGTAACTTGCCGAACCAACCCTGGTCTCCAAGTGTCTTAATGCGATCGAACGTGCTATCCCTCCCCTGTTCTCTACTCTAACCCTAACCATTGGAGTTGCAGCCTAAACCTAATCCCAGGAGTTTGCGTTTTCCCCCTTTCCCAAGTAACTTGCCGAACCAACCCTGGTCTCCAAGTGTCTTAATGACCCCTGGGGTTAGGGTTAGAGAAGTGTCTTAAAAACGCCACCCCCGGGTTAGGGTTAGGGTTAGGGTTAGGGTTAGGGTTAGGGTTAGGGTTCGACAACTGTCTTAATGCGTTTTCCCAGTTCCCCAAGTGTCTTAATGCGTTTTCCTGGTTCCCCAAGTGTCTTAATGCGTTTTCCCGGTTCCCCAAGTGTCTTAATGCGTTTTCCTGGTTCCCCAAGTGTCTTAATGCGTTTTCCCGGTTCCCCAAGTGTCTTAATGCGTTTTCCTGGTTCCCCAAGTGTCTTAATGCGATCGAACGTGCTATCCCTCCCCTGTTCTCTACTCTAACCCTAACCATTGGAGTTGCAGCCTAAACCTAATCCCAGGAGTTTGCGTTTTCCCCCTTTCCCAAGTAACTTGCCGAACCAACCCTGGTCTCCAAGTGTCTTAATGCGATCGAACGTGCTATCCCTCCCCTGTTCTCTACTCTAACCCTAACCATTGGAGTTGCAGCCTAAACCTAATCCCAGGAGTTTGCGTTTTCCCCCTTTCCCAAGTAACTTGCCGAACCAACCCTGGTCTCCAAGTGTCTTAATGACCCCTGGGGTTAGGGTTAGAGAAGTGTCTTAAAAACGCCACCCCCGGGTTAGGGTTAGGGTTAGGGTTAGGGTTAGGGTTAGGGTTAGGGTTCGACAACTGTCTTAATGCGTTTTCCCAGTTCCCCAAGTGTCTTAATGCGTTTTCCTGGTTCCCCAAGTGTCTTAATGCGTTTTCCCGGTTCCCCAAGTGTCTTAATGCGTTTTCCCGGTTCCCCAAGTGTCTTAATGCGTTTTCCTGGTTCCCCAAGTGTCTTAATGCGTTTTCCCGGTTCCCCAAGTGTCTTAATGCGTTTTCCTGGTTCCCCAAGTGTCTTAATGCGATCGAACGTGCTATCCCTCCCCTGTTCTCTACTCTAACCCTAACCATTGGAGTTGCAGCCTAAACCTAATCCCAGGAGTTTGCGTTTTCCCCCTTTCCCAAGTAACTTGCCGAACCAACCCTGGTCTCCAAGTGTCTTAATGCGATCGAACGTGCTATCCCTCCCCTGTTCTCTACTCTAACCCTAACCATTGGAGTTGCAGCCTAAACCTAATCCCAGGAGTTTGCGTTTTCCCCCTTTCCCAAGTAACTTGCCGAACCAACCCTGGTCTCCAAGTGTCTTAATGACCCCTGGGGTTAGGGTTAGAGAAGTGTCTTAAAAACGCCACCCCCGGGTTAGGGTTAGGGTTAGGGTTAGGGTTAGGGTTCGACAACTGTCTTAATGCGTTTTCCCAGTTCCCCAAGTGTCTTAATGCGTTTTCCTGGTTCCCCAAGTGTCTTAATGCGTTTTCCCGGTTCCCCAAGTGTCTTAATGCGTTTTCCCGGTTCCCCAAGTGTCTTAATGTGTTTTCCTGGTTCCCCAAGTGTCTTAATGCGATCGAACGTGCTATCCCTCCCCTGTTCTCTACTCTAACCCTAACCATTGGAGTTGCAGCCTAAACCTAATCCCAGGAGTTTGCGTTTTCCCCCTTTCCCAAGTAACTTGCCGAACCAACCCTGGTCTCCAAGTGTCTTAATGCGATCGAACGTGCTATCCCTCCCCTGTTCTCTACTCTAACCCTAACCATTGGAGTTGCAGCCTAAACCTAATCCCAGGAGTTTGCGTTTTCCCCCTTTCCCAAGTAACTTGCCGAACCAACCCTGGTCTCCAAGTGTCTTAATGACCCCTGGGGTTAGGGTTAGAGAAGTGTCTTAAAAACGCCACCCCCGGGTTAGGGTTAGGGTTAGGGTTAGGGTTAGGGTTCGACAACTGTCTTAATGCGTTTTCCCAGTTCCCCAAGTGTCTTAATGCGTTTTCCTGGTTCCCCAAGTGTCTTAATGCGTTTTCCCGGTTCCCCAAGTGTCTTAATGCGTTTTCCCGGTTCCCCAAGTGTCTTAATGCGTTTTCCTGGTTCCCCAAGTGTCTTAATGCGATCGAACGTGCTATCCCTCCCCTGTTCTCTACTCTAACCCTAACCATTGGAGTTGCAGCCTAAACCTAATCCCAGGAGTTTGCGTTTTCCCCCTTTCCCAAGTAACTTGCCGAACCAACCCTGGTCTCCAAGTGTCTTAATGCGATCGAACGTGCTATCCCTCCCCTGTTCTCTACTCTAACCCTAACCATTGGAGTTGCAGCCTAAACCTAATCCCAGGAGTTTGCGTTTTCCCCCTTTCCCAAGTAACTTGCCGAACCAACCCTGGTCTCCAAGTGTCTTAATGACCCCTGGGGTTAGGGTTAGAGAAGTGTCTTAAAAACGCCACCCCCGGGTTAGGGTTAGGGTTAGGGTTAGGGTTAGGGTTCGACAACTGTCTTAATGCGTTTTCCCAGTTCCCCAAGTGTCTTAATGCGTTTTCCTGGTTCCCCAAGTGTCTTAATGCGTTTTCCCGGTTCCCCAAGTGTCTTAATGCGTTTTCCTGGTTCCCCAAGTGTCTTAATGCGTTTTCCCGGTTCTCCAAGTGTCTTAATGCGTTTTCCTGGTTCCCCAAGTGTCTTAATGCGATCGAACGTGCTATCCCTCCCCTGTTCTCTACTCTAACCCTAACCATTGGAGTTGCAGCCTAAACCTAATCCCAGGAGTTTGCGTTTTCCCCCTTTCCCAAGTAACTTGCCGAACCAACCCTGGTCTCCAAGTGTCTTAATGACCCCTGGGGTTAGGGTTAGAGAAGTGTCTTAAAAACGCCACCCCCGGGTTAGGGTTAGGGTTAGGGTTAGGGTTAGGGTTCGACAACTGTCTTAATGCGTTTTCCCAGTTCCCCAAGTGTCTTAATGCGTTTTCCTGGTTCCCCAAGTGTCTTAATGCGTTTTCCCGGTTCCCCAAGTGTCTTAATGCGTTTTCCCGGTTCCCCAAGTGTCTTAATGCGTTTTCCTGGTTCCCAAGTGTCTTAATGCGTTTTCCCGGTTCCCCAAGTGTCTTAATGCGTTTTCCTGGTTCCCCAAGTGTCTTAATGCGATCGAACGTGCTATCCCTCCCCTGTTCTCTACTCTAACCCTAACCATTGGAGTTGCAGCCTAAACCTAATCCCAGGAGTTTGCGTTTTCCCCCTTTCCCAAGTAACTTGCCGAACCAACCCTGGTCTCCAAGTGTCTTAATGCGATCGAACGTGCTATCCCTCCCCTGTTCTCTACTCTAACCCTAACCATTGGAGTTGCAGCCTAAACCTAATCCCAGGAGTTTGCGTTTTCCCCCTTTCCCAAGTAACTTGCCGAACCAACCCTGGTCTCCAAGTGTCTTAATGACCCCTGGGGTTAGGGTTAGAGAAGTGTCTTAAAAACGCCACCCCCGGGTTAGGGTTAGGGTTAGGGTTAGGGTTAGGGTTCGACAACTGTCTTAATGCGTTTTCCCAGTTCCCCAAGTGTCTTAATGCGTTTTCCTGGTTCCCCAAGTGTCTTAATGCGTTTTCCCGGTTCCCCAAGTGTCTTAATGCGTTTTCCCGGTTCCCCAAGTGTCTTAATGCGTTTTCCTGGTTCCCCAAGTGTCTTAATGCGATCGAACGTGCTATCCCTCCCCTGTTCTCTACTCTAACCCTAACCATTGGAGTTGCAGCCTAAACCTAATCCCAGGAGTTTGCGTTTTCCCCCTTTCCCAAGTAACTTGCCGAACCAACCCTGGTCTCCAAGTGTCTTAATGCGATCGAACGTGCTATCCCTCCCCTGTTCTCTACTCTAACCCTAACCATTGGAGTTGCAGCCTAAACCTAATCCCAGGAGTTTGCGTTTTCCCCCTTTCCCAAGTAACTTGCCGAACCAACCCTGGTCTCCAAGTGTCTTAATGACCCCTGGGGTTAGGGTTAGAGAAGTGTCTTAAAAACGCCACCCCCGGGTTAGGGTTAGGGTTAGGGTTAGGGTTAGGGTTCGGGTTCGGGTTCGGGTTCGGGGGTTAGGGTTCGGGTTCGGGTTAGGGTTCGGGTTAGGGTTAGGGTTAGGGTTAGGGGGTTAGGGTTAGGGTTAGGGTTAGGGTTCGACAACTGTCTTAATGCGTTTTCCCAGTTCCCCAAGTGTCTTAATGCGTTTTCCTGGTTCCCCAAGTGTCTTAATGCGTTTTCCCGGTTCCCCAAGTGTCTTAATGCGTTTTCCCGGTTCCCCAAGTGTCTTAATGCGTTTTCCTGGTTCCCCAAGTGTCTTAATGCGTTTTCCCGGTTCCCCAAGTGTCTTAATGCGTTTTCCTGGTTCCCCAAGTGTCTTAATGCGATCGAACGTGCTATCCTTCCCCTGTTCTCTACTCTAACCCTAACCATTGGAGTTGCAGCCTAAACCTAATCCCAGGAGTTTGCGTTTTCCCCCTTTCCCAAGTAACTTGCCGAACCAACCCTGGTCTCCAAGTGTCTTAATGCGATCGAACGTGCTATCCCTCCCCTGTTCTCTACTCTAACCCTAACCATTGGAGTTGCAGCCTAAACCTAATCCCAGGAGTTTGCGTTTTCCCCCTTTCCCAAGTAACTTGCCGAACCAACCCTGGTCTCCAAGTGTCTTAATGACCCCTGGGGTTAGGGTTAGAGAAGTGTCTTAAAAACGCCACCCCCGGGTTAGGGTTAGGGTTAGGGTTAGGGTTAGGGTTCGACAACTGTCTTAATGCGTTTTCCCAGTTCCCCAAGTGTCTTAATGCGTTTTCCTGGTTCCCCAAGTGTCTTAATGCGTTTTCCCGGTTCCCCAAGTGTCTTAATGCGTTTTCCCGGTTCCCCAAGTGTCTTAATGCGTTTTCCTGGTTCCCCAAGTGTCTTAATGCGATCGAACGTGCTATCCCTCCCCTGTTCTCTACTCTAACCCTAACCATTGGAGTTGCAGCCTAAACCTAATCCCAGGAGTTTGCGTTTTCCCCCTTTCCCAAGTAACTTGCCGAACCAACCCTGGTCTCCAAGTGTCTTAATGCGATCGAACGTGCTATCCCTCCCCTGTTCTCTACTCTAACCCTAACCATTGGAGTTGCAGCCTAAACCTAATCCCAGGAGTTTGCGTTTTCCCCCTTTCCCAAGTAACTTGCCGAACCAACCCTGGTCTCCAAGTGTCTTAATGACCCCTGGGGTTAGGGTTAGAGAAGTGTCTTAAAAACGCCACCCCCGGGTTAGGGTTAGGGTTAGGGTTAGGGTTAGGGTTAGGGTTCGACAACTGTCTTAATGCGTTTTCCCAGTTCCCCAAGTGTCTTAATGCGTTTTCCTGGTTCCCCAAGTGTCTTAATGCGTTTTCCCGGTTCCCCAAGTGTCTTAATGCGTTTTCCCGGTTCCCCAAGTGTCTTAATGCGTTTTCCTGGTTCCCCAAGTGTCTTAATGCGATCGAACGTGCTATCCCTCCCCTGTTCTCTACTCTAACCCTAACCATTGGAGTTGCAGCCTAAACCTAATCCCAGGAGTTTGCGTTTTCCCCCTTTCCCAAGTAACTTGCCGAACCAACCCTGGTCTCCAAGTGTCTTAATGCGATCGAACGTGCTATCCCTCCCCTGTTCTCTACTCTAACCCTAACCATTGGAGTTGCAGCCTAAACCTAATCCCAGGAGTTTGCGTTTTCCCCCTTTCCCAAGTAACTTGCCGAACCAACCCTGGTCTCCAAGTGTCTTAATGACCCCTGGGGTTAGGGTTAGAGAAGTGTCTTAAAAACGCCACCCCCGGGTTAGGGTTAGGGTTAGGGTTAGGGTTAGGGTTAGGGTTAGGGTTCGACAACTGTCTTAATGCGTTTTCCCAGTTCCCCAAGTGTCTTAATGCGTTTTCCTGGTTCCCCAAGTGTCTTAATGCGTTTTCCCGGTTCCCCAAGTGTCTTAATGCGTTTTCCTGGTTCCCCAAGTGTCTTAATGCGTTTTCCCGGTTCCCCAAGTGTCTTAATGCGTTTTCCTGGTTCCCCAAGTGTCTTAATGCGATCGAACGTGCTATCCCTCCCCTGTTCTCTACTCTAACCCTAACCATTGGAGTTGCAGCCTAAACCTAATCCCAGGAGTTTGCGTTTTCCCCCTTTCCCAAGTAACTTGCCGAACCAACCCTGGTCTCCAAGTGTCTTAATGCGATCGAACGTGCTATCCCTCCCCTGTTCTCTACTCTAACCCTAACCATTGGAGTTGCAGCCTAAACCTAATCCCAGGAGTTTGCGTTTTCCCCCTTTCCCAAGTAACTTGCCGAACCAACCCTGGTCTCCAAGTGTCTTAATGACCCCTGGGGTTAGGGTTAGAGAAGTGTCTTAAAAACGCCACCCCCGGGTTAGGGTTAGGGTTAGGGTTAGGGTTAGGGTTAGGGTTCGACAACTGTCTTAATGCGTTTTCCCAGTTCCCCAAGTGTCTTAATGCGTTTTCCTGGTTCCCCAAGTGTCTTAATGCGTTTTCCCGGTTCCCCAAGTGTCTTAATGCGTTTTCCCGGTTCCCCAAGTGTCTTAATGCGTTTTCCTGGTTCCCCAAGTGTCTTAATGCGTTTTCCCGGTTCCCCAAGTGTCTTAATGCGTTTTCCTGGTTCCCCAAGTGTCTTAATGCGATCGAACGTGCTATCCCTCCCCTGTTCTCTACTCTAACCCTAACCATTGGAGTTGCAGCCTAAACCTAATCCCAGGAGTTTGCGTTTTCCCCCTTTCCCAAGTAACTTGCCGAACCAACCCTGGTCTCCAAGTGTCTTAATGCGATCGAACGTGCTATCCCTCCCCTGTTCTCTACTCTAACCCTAACCATTGGAGTTGCAGCCTAAACCTAATCCCAGGAGTTTGCGTTTTCCCCCTTTCCCAAGTAACTTGCCGAACCAACCCTGGTCTCCAAGTGTCTTAATGACCCCTGGGGTTAGGGTTAGAGAAGTGTCTTAAAAACGCCACCCCCGGGTTAGGGTTAGGGTTAGGGTTAGGGTTAGGGTTAGGGTTCGACAACTGTCTTAATGCGTTTTCCCAGTTCCCCAAGTGTCTTAATGCGTTTTCCTGGTTCCCCAAGTGTCTTAATGCGTTTTCCCGGTTCCCCAAGTGTCTTAATGCGTTTTCCCGGTTCCCCAAGTGTCTTAATGCGTTTTCCTGGTTCCCCAAGTGTCTTAATGCGATCGAACGTGCTATCCCTCCCCTGTTCTCTACTCTAACCCTAACCATTGGAGTTGCAGCCTAAACCTAATCCCAGGAGTTTGCGTTTTCCCCCTTTCCCAAGTAACTTGCCGAACCAACCCTGGTCTCCAAGTGTCTTAATGCGATCGAACGTGCTATCCCTCCCCTGTTCTCTACTCTAACCCTAACCATTGGAGTTGCAGCCTAAACCTAATCCCAGGAGTTTGCGTTTTCCCCCTTTCCCAAGTAACTTGCCGAACCAACCCTGGTCTCCAAGTGTCTTAATGACCCCTGGGGTTAGGGTTAGAGAAGTGTCTTAAAAACGCCACCCCCGGGTTAGGGTTAGGGTTAGGGTTAGGGTTAGGGTTCGACAACTGTCTTAATGCGTTTTCCCAGTTCCCCAAGTGTCTTAATGCGTTTTCCTGGTTCCCCAAGTGTCTTAATGCGTTTTCCCGGTTCCCCAAGTGTCTTAATGCGTTTTCCCGGTTCCCCAAGTGTCTTAATGCGTTTTCCTGGTTCCCCAAGTGTCTTAATGCGATCGAACGTGCTATCCCTCCCCTGTTCTCTACTCTAACCCTAACCATTGGAGTTGCAGCCTAAACCTAATCCCAGGAGTTTGCGTTTTCCCCCTTTCCCAAGTAGCTTGCCGAACCAACCCTGGTCTCCAAGTGTCTTAATGCGATCGAACGTGCTATCCCTCCCCTGTTCTCTACTCTAACCCTAACCATTGGAGTTGCAGCCTAAACCTAATCCCAGGAGTTTGCGTTTTCCCCCTTTCCCAAGTAACTTGCCGAACCAACCCTGGTCTCCAAGTGTCTTAATGACCCCTGGGGTTAGGGTTAGAGAAGTGTCTTAAAAACGCCACCCCCGGGTTAGGGTTAGGGTTAGGGTTAGGGTTAGGGTTCGACAACTGTCTTAATGCGTTTTCCCAGTTCCCCAAGTGTCTTAATGCGTTTTCCTGGTTCCCCAAGTGTCTTAATGCGTTTTCCCGGTTCCCCAAGTGTCTTAATGCGTTTTCCTGGTTCCCCAAGTGTCTTAATGCGTTTTCCCGGTTCCCCAAGTGTCTTAATGCGTTTTCCTGGTTCCCCAAGTTTCTTAATGCGATCGAACGTGCTATCCCTCCCCTGTTCTCTACTCTAACCCTAACCATTGGAGTTGCAGCCTAAACCTCATCCCAGGAGTTTGCGTTTTCCCCCTTTCCCAAGTAACTTGCCGAACCAACCCTGGTCTCCAAGTGTCTTAATGCGATCGAACGTGCTATCCCTCCCCTGTTCTCTACTCTAACCCTAACCATTGGAGTTGCAGCCTAAACCTAATCCCAGGAGTTTGCGTTTTCCCCCTTTCCCAAGTAACTTGCCGAACCAACCCTGGTCTCCAAGTGTCTTAATGACCCCTGGGGTTAGGGTTAGAGAAGTGTCTTAAAAACGCCACCCCCGGGTTAGGGTTAGGGTTAGGGTTAGGGTTCGGGTTCGGGTTCGGGTTCGGGGGTTAGGGTTCGGGTTCGGGTTAGGGTTCGGGTTAGGGTTAGGGTTAGGGTTAGGGGGTTAGGGTTAGGGTTAGGGTTAGGGTTAGGGTTCGACAACTGTCTTAATGCGTTTTCCCAGTTCCCCAAGTGTCTTAATGCGTTTTCCTGGTTCCCCAAGTGTCTTAATGCGTTTTCCCGGTTCCCCAAGTGTCTTAATGCGTTTTCCCGGTTCCCCAAGTGTCTTAATGCGTTTTCCCGGTTCCCCAAGTGTCTTAATGCGTTTTCCTGGTTCCCCAAGTGTCTTAATGCGATCGAACGTGCTATCCCTCCCCTGTTCTCTACTCTAACCCTAACCATTGGAGTTGCAGCCTAAACCTAATCCCAGGAGTTTGCGTTTTCCCCCTTTCCCAAGTAACTTGCCGAACCAACCCTGGTCTCCAAGTGTCTTAATGCGATCGAACGTGCTATCCCTCCCCTGTTCTCTACTCTAACCCTAACCATTGGAGTTGCAGCCTAAACCTAATCCCAGGAGTTTGCGTTTTCCCCCTTTCCCAAGTAACTTGCCGAACCAACCCTGGTCTCCAAGTGTCTTAATGACCCCTGGGGTTAGGGTTAGAGAAGTGTCTTAAAAACGCCACCCCCGGGTTAGGGTTAGGGTTAGGGTTAGGGTTAGGGTTCGGGTTCGGGTTCGGGTTCGGGGGTTAGGGTTCGGGTTCGGGTTAGGGTTCGGGTTAGGGTTAGGGTTAGGGTTAGGGGGTTAGGGTTAGGGTTAGGGTTAGGGTTCGACAACTGTCTTAATGCGTTTTCCCAGTTCCCCAAGTGTCTTAATGCGTTTTCCTGGTTCCCCAAGTGTCTTAATGCGTTTTCCCGGTTCCCCAAGTGTCTTAATGCGTTTTCCCGGTTCCCCAAGTGTCTTAATGCGTTTTCCTGGTTCCCCAAGTGTCTTAATGCGTTTTCCCGGTTCCCCAAGTGTCTTAATGCGTTTTCCTGGTTCCCCAAGTGTCTTAATGCGATCGAACGTGCTATCCTTCCCCTGTTCTCTACTCTAACCCTAACCATTGGAGTTGCAGCCTAAACCTAATCCCAGGAGTTTGCGTTTTCCCCCTTTCCCAAGTAACTTGCCGAACCAACCCTGGTCTCCAAGTGTCTTAATGCGATCGAACGTGCTATCCCTCCCCTGTTCTCTACTCTAACCCTAACCATTGGAGTTGCAGCCTAAACCTAATCCCAGGAGTTTGCGTTTTCCCCCTTTCCCAAGTAACTTGCCGAACCAACCCTGGTCTCCAAGTGTCTTAATGACCCCTGGGGTTAGGGTTAGAGAAGTGTCTTAAAAACGCCACCCCCGGGTTAGGGTTAGGGTTAGGGTTAGGGTTAGGGTTGGGGTTAGGGTTAGGGTTAGGGTTAGGGTTAGGGTTAGGGTTAGGGTTAGGGTTAGGGTTAGGGTTAGGGTTAGGGTTAGGGTTAGGGTTAGGGTTAGGGTTAGGGTTAGGGTTCGACAACTGTCTTAATGCGTTTTCCCAGTTCCCCAAGTGTCTTAATGCGTTTTCCTGGTTCCCCAAGTGTCTTAATGCGTTTTCCTGGTTCCCCAAGTGTCTTAATGCGTTTTCCCGGTTCCCCAAGTGTCTTAATGCGTTTTCCTGGTTCCCCAAGTGTCTTAATGCGTTTTCCCGGTTCCCCAAGTGTCTTAATGCGTTTTCCCGGTTCCCCAAGTGTCTTAATGCGTTTTCCCGGTTCCCCAAGTGTCTTAATGCGATCGAATGTGCTATCCCTCCCCTGTTCTCTACTCTAACCCTAACCATTGGAGTTGCAGCCTAAACCTAATCCCAGGAGTTTGCGTTTTCCCCCTTTCCCAAGTAACTTGCCGAACCAACCCTGGTCTCCAAGTGTCTTAATGCGATCGAACGTGCTATCCCTCCCCTGTTCTCTACTCTAACCCTAACCATTGGAGTTGCAGCCTAAACCTAATCCCAGGAGTTTGCGTTTTCCCCCTTTCCCAAGTAACTTGCCGAACCAACCCTGGTCTCCAAGTGTCTTAATGACCCCTGGGGTTAGGGTTAGAGAAGTGTCTTAAAAACGCCACCCCAGGGTTAGGGTTAGGGTTAGGGTTAGGGTTAGGGTTAGGGTTAGGGTTAGGGTTAGGGTTAGGGTTAGGGTTAGGGTTAGGGTTCGACAACTGTCTTAATGCGTTTTCCCAGTTCCCCAAGTGTCTTAATGCGTTTTCCTGGTTCCCCAAGTGTCTTAATGCGTTTTCCTGGTTCCCCAAGTGTCTTAATGCGTTTTCCCGGTTCCCCAAGTGTCTTAATGCGTTTTCCTGGTTCCCCAAGTGTCTTAATGCGTTTTCCCGGTTCCCCAAGTGTCTTAATGCGTTTTCCCGGTTCCCCAAGTGTCTTAATGCGTTTTCCCGGTTCCCCAAGTGTCTTAATGCGATCGAATGTGCTATCCCTCCCCTGTTCTCTACTCTAACCCTAACCATTGGAGTTGCAGCCTAAACCTAATCCCAGGAGTTTGCGTTTTCCCCCTTTCCCAAGTAACTTGCCGAACCAACCCTGGTCTCCAAGTGTCTTAATGCGATCGAACGTGCTATCCCTCCCCTGTTCTCTACTCTAACCCTAACCATTGGAGTTGCAGCCTAAACCTAATCCCAGGAGTTTGCGTTTTCCCCCTTTCCCAAGTAACTTGCCGAACCAACCCTGGTCTCCAAGTGTCTTAATGACCCCTGGGGTTAGGGTTAGAGAAGTGTCTTAAAAACGCCACCCCAGGGTTAGGGTTAGGGTTAGGGTTAGGGTTAGGGTTAGGGTTAGGGTTAGGGTTAGGGTTAGGGTTAGGGTTAGGGTTAGGGTTCGACAACTGTCTTAATGCGTTTTCCCAGTTCCCCAAGTGTCTTAATGCGTTTTCCTGGTTCCCCAAGTGTCTTAATGCGTTTTCCCGGTTCCCCAAGTGTCTTAATGCGTTTTCCCGGTTCCCCAAGTGTCTTAATGCGTTTTCCCGGTTCCCCAAGTGTCTTAATGCGTTTTCCCGGTTCCCCAAGTGTCTTAATGCGTTTTCCCGGTTCCCCAAGTGTCTTAATGCGTTTTCCCGGTTCCCCAAGTGTCTTAATGCGATCGAACGTGCTATCCCTCCCCTGTTCTCTACTCTAACCCTAACCATTGGAGTTGCAGCCTAAACCTAATCCCAGGAGTTTGCGTTTTCCCCCTTTCCCAAGTAACTTGCCGAACCAACCCTGGTCTCCAAGTGTCTTAATGCGATCGAACGTGCTATCCCTCCCCTGTTCTCTACTCTAACCCTAACCATTGGAGTTGCAGCCTAAACCTAATCCCAGGAGTTTGCGTTTTCCCCCTTTCCCAAGTAACTTGCCGAACCAACCCTGGTCTCCAAGTGTCTTAATGACCCCTGGGGTTAGGGTTAGAGAAGTGTCTTAAAAACGCCACCCCCGGGTTAGGGTTAGGGTTAGGGTTAGGGTTAGGGTTAGGGTTAGGGTTAGGGTTAGGGTTAGGGTTAGGGTTAGGGTTCGACAACTGTCTTAATGCGTTTTCCCAGTTCCCCAAGTGTCTTAATGCGTTTTCCTGGTTCCCCAAGTGTCTTAATGCGTTTTCCCGGTTCCCCAAGTGTCTTAATGCGTTTTCCCGGTTCCCCAAGTGTCTTAATGCGTTTTCCCGGTTCCCCAAGTGTCTTAATGCGTTTTCCCGGTTCCCCAAGTGTCTTAATGCGTTTTCCCGGTTCCCCAAGTGTCTTAATGCGATCGAACGTGCTATCCCTCCCCTGTTCTCTACTCTAACCCTAACCATTGGAGTTGCAGCCTAAACCTAATCCCAGGAGTTTGCGTTTTCCCCCTTTCCCAAGTAACTTGCCGAACCAACCCTGGTCTCCAAGTGTCTTAATGCGATCGAACGTGCTATCCCTCCCCTGTTCTCTACTCTAACCCTAACCATTGGAGTTGCAGCCTAAACCTAATCCCAGGAGTTTGCGTTTTCCCCCTTTCCCAAGTAACTTGCCGAACCAACCCTGGTCTCCAAGTGTCTTAATGACCCCTGGGGTTAGGGTTAGAGAAGTGTCTTAAAAACGCCACCCCCGGGTTAGGGTTAGGGTTAGGGTTAGGGTTAGGGTTAGGGTTAGGGTTAGGGTTAGGGTTAGGGTTAGGGTTAGGGTTCGACAACTGTCTTAATGCGTTTTCCCAGTTCCCCAAGTGTCTTAATGCGTTTTCCTGGTTCCCCAAGTGTCTTAATGCGTTTTCCCGGTTCCCCAAGTGTCTTAATGCGTTTTCCCGGTTCCCCAAGTGTCTTAATGCGTTTTCCCGGTTCCCCAAGTGTCTTAATGCGTTTTCCCGGTTCCCCAAGTGTCTTAATGCGTTTTCCCGGTTCCCCAAGTGTCTTAATGCGTTTTCCCGGTTCCCCAAGTGTCTTAATGCGATCGAACGTGCTATCCCTCCCCTGTTCTCTACTCTAACCCTAACCATTGGAGTTGCAGCCTAAACCTAATCCCAGGAGTTTGCGTTTTCCCCCTTTCCCAAGTAACTTGCCGAACCAACCCTGGTCTCCAAGTGTCTTAATGCGATCGAACGTGCTATCCCTCCCCTGTTCTCTACTCTAACCCTAACCATTGGAGTTGCAGCCTAAACCTAATCCCAGGAGTTTGCGTTTTCCCCCTTTCCCAAGTAACTTGCCGAACCAACCCTGGTCTCCAAGTGTCTTAATGACCCCTGGGGTTAGGGTTAGAGAAGTGTCTTAAAAACGCCACCCCCGGGTTAGGGTTAGGGTTAGGGTTAGGGTTAGGGTTAGGGTTAGGGTTAGGGTTAGGGTTAGGGTTAGGGTTAGGGTTAGGGTTCGACAACTGTCTTAATGCGTTTTCCCAGTTCCCCAAGTGTCTTAATGCGTTTTCCTGGTTCCCCAAGTGTCTTAATGCGTTTTCCCGGTTCCCCAAGTGTCTTAATGCGTTTTCCCGGTTCCCCAAGTGTCTTAATGCGTTTTCCCGGTTCCCCAAGTGTCTTAATGCGTTTTCCCGGTTCCCCAAGTGTCTTAATGCGTTTTCCCGGTTCCCCAAGTGTCTTAATGCGTTTTCCCGGTTCCCCAAGTGTCTTAATGCGATCGAACGTGCTATCCCTCCCCTGTTCTCTACTCTAACCCTAACCATTGGAGTTGCAGCCTAAACCTAATCCCAGGAGTTTGCGTTTTCCCCCTTTCCCAAGTAACTTGCCGAACCAACCCTGGTCTCCAAGTGTCTTAATGCGATCGAACGTGCTATCCCTCCCCTGTTCTCTACTCTAACCCTAACCATTGGAGTTGCAGCCTAAACCTAATCCCAGGAGTTTGCGTTTTCCCCCTTTCCCAAGTAACTTGCCGAACCAACCCTGGTCTCCAAGTGTCTTAATGACCCCTGGGGTTAGGGTTAGAGAAGTGTCTTAAAAACGCCACCCCCGGGTTAGGGTTAGGGTTAGGGTTAGGGTTAGGGTTAGGGTTAGGGTTAGGGTTAGGGTTAGGGTTAGGGTTAGGGTTCGACAACTGTCTTAATGCGTTTTCCCAGTTCCCCAAGTGTCTTAATGCGTTTTCCTGGTTCCCCAAGTGTCTTAATGCGTTTTCCCGGTTCCCCAAGTGTCTTAATGCGTTTTCCCGGTTCCCCAAGTGTCTTAATGCGTTTTCCCGGTTCCCCAAGTGTCTTAATGCGTTTTCCCGGTTCCCCAAGTGTCTTAATGCGTTTTCCCGGTTCCCCAAGTGTCTTAATGCGTTTTCCCGGTTCCCCAAGTGTCTTAATGCGATCGAACGTGCTATCCCTCCCCTGTTCTCTACTCTAACCCTAACCATTGGAGTTGCAGCCTAAACCTAATCCCAGGAGTTTGCGTTTTCCCCCTTTCCCAAGTAACTTGCCGAACCAACCCTGGTCTCCAAGTGTCTTAATGCGATCGAACGTGCTATCCCTCCCCTGTTCTCTACTCTAACCCTAACCATTGGAGTTGCAGCCTAAACCTAATCCCAGGAGTTTGCGTTTTCCCCCTTTCCCAAGTAACTTGCCGAACCAACCCTGGTCTCCAAGTGTCTTAATGACCCCTGGGGTTAGGGTTAGAGAAGTGTCTTAAAAACGCCACCCCCGGGTTAGGGTTAGGGTTAGGGTTAGGGTTAGGGTTAGGGTTAGGGTTAGGGTTAGGGTTAGGGTTAGGGTTAGGGTTAGGGTTAGGGTTAGGGTTCGACAACTGTCTTAATGCGTTTTCCCAGTTCCCCAAGTGTCTTAATGCGTTTTCCTGGTTCCCCAAGTGTCTTAATGCGTTTTCCCGGTTCCCCAAGTGTCTTAATGCGTTTTCCCGGTTCCCCAAGTGTCTTAATGCGTTTTCCCGGTTCCCCAAGTGTCTTAATGCGTTTTCCCGGTTCCCCAAGTGTCTTAATGCGTTTTCCCGGTTCCCCAAGTGTCTTAATGCGTTTTCCCGGTTCCCCAAGTGTCTTAATGCGATCGAACGTGCTATCCCTCCCCTGTTCTCTACTCTAACCCTAACCATTGGAGTTGCAGCCTAAACCTAATCCCAGGAGTTTGCGTTTTCCCCCTTTCCCAAGTAACTTGCCGAACCAACCCTGGTCTCCAAGTGTCTTAATGCGATCGAACGTGCTATCCCTCCCCTGTTCTCTACTCTAACCCTAACCATTGGAGTTGCAGCCTAAACCTAATCCCAGGAGTTTGCGTTTTCCCCCTTTCCCAAGTAACTTGCCGAACCAACCCTGGTCTCCAAGTGTCTTAATGACCCCTGGGGTTAGGGTTAGAGAAGTGTCTTAAAAACGCCACCCCCGGGTTAGGGTTAGGGTTAGGGTTAGGGTTAGGGTTAGGGTTAGGGTTAGGGTTAGGGTTAGGGTTAGGGTTAGGGTTAGGGTTAGGGTTAGGGTTAGGGTTAGGGTTCGGGTTCGGGTTCGGGTTCGGGTTAGGGTTAGGGTTAGGGTTCGGGTTCGGGTTAGGGTTAGGGTTAGGGTTAGGGTTAGGGTTAGGGTTAGGGTTAGGGTTCGACAACTGTCTTAATGCGTTTTCCCAGTTCCCCAAGTGTCTTAATGCGTTTTCCTGGTTCCCCAAGTGTCTTAATGCGTTTTCCCGGTTCCCCAAGTGTCTTAATGCGTTTTCCCGGTTCCCCAAGTGTCTTAATGCGTTTTCCTGGTTCCCCAAGTGTCTTAATGCGATCGAACGTGCTATCCCTCCCCTGTTCTCTACTCTAACCCTAACCATTGGAGTTGCAGCCTAAACCTAATCCCAGGAGTTTGCGTTTTCCCCCTTTCCCAAGTAACTTGCCGAACCAACCCTGGTCTCCAAGTGTCTTAATGCGATCGAACGTGCTATCCCTCCCCTGTTCTCTACTCTAACCCTAACCATTGGAGTTGCAGCCTAAACCTAATCCCAGGAGTTTGCGTTTTCCCCCTTTCCCAAGTAACTTGCCGAACCAACCCTGGTCTCCAAGTGTCTTAATGACCCCTGGGGTTAGGGTTAGAGAAGTGTCTTAAAAACGCCACCCCCGGGTTAGGGTTAGGGTTAGGGTTAGGGTTAGGGTTAGGGTTAGGGTTAGGGTTAGGGTTAGGGTTAGGGTTAGGGTTAGGGTTCGACAACTGTCTTAATGCGTTTTCCCAGTTCCCCAAGTGTCTTAATGCGTTTTCCTGGTTCCCCAAGTGTCTTAATGCGTTTTCCCGGTTCCCCAAGTGTCTTAATGCGTTTTCCCGGTTCCCCAAGTGTCTTAATGCGTTTTCCCGGTTCCCCAAGTGTCTTAATGCGTTTTCCCGGTTCCCCAAGTGTCTTAATGCGTTTTCCCGGTTCCCCAAGTGTCTTAATGCGTTTTCCCGGTTCCCCAAGTGTCTTAATGCGTTTTCCCGGTTCCCCAAGTGTCTTAATGCGTTTTCCTGGTTCCCCAAGTGTCTTAATGCGATCGAACGTGCTATCCCTCCCCTGTTCTCTACTCTAACCCTAACCATTGGAGTTGCAGCCTAAACCTAATCCCAGGAGTTTGCGTTTTCCCCCTTTCCCAAGTAACTTGCCGAACCAACCCTGGTCTCCAAGTGTCTTAATGCGATCGAACGTGCTATCCCTCCCCTGTTCTCTACTCTAACCCTAACCATTGGAGTTGCAGCCTAAACCTAATCCCAGGAGTTTGCGTTTTCCCCCTTTCCCAAGTAACTTGCCGAACCAACCCTGGTCTCCAAGTGTCTTAATGACCCCTGGGGTTAGGGTTAGAGAAGTGTCTTAAAAACGCCACCCCCGGGTTAGGGTTAGGGTTAGGGTTAGGGTTAGGGTTAGGGTTAGGGTTAGGGTTAGGGTTAGGGTTAGGGTTAGGGTTAGGGTTCGACAACTGTCTTAATGCGTTTTCCCAGTTCCCCAAGTGTCTTAATGCGTTTTCCTGGTTCCCCAAGTGTCTTAATGCGTTTTCCCGGTTCCCCAAGTGTCTTAATGCGTTTTCCCGGTTCCCCAAGTGTCTTAATGCGTTTTCCTGGTTCCCCAACTGTCTTAATGCGTTTTCCCGGTTCCCCAAGTGTCTTAATGCGTTTTCCCGGTTCCCCAAGTGTCTTAATGCGTTTTCCCGGTTCCCCAAGTGTCTTAATGCGATCGAACGTGCTATCCCTCCCCTGTTCTCTACTCTAACCCTAACCATTGGAGTTGCAGCCTAAACCTAATCCCAGGAGTTTGCGTTTTCCCCCTTTCCCAAGTAACTTGCCGAACCAACCCTGGTCTCCAAGTGTCTTAATGACCCCTGGGGTTAGGGTTAGAGAAGTGTCTTAAAAACGCCACCCCCGGGTTAGGGTTAGGGTTAGGGTTAGGGTTAGGGTTAGGGTTAGGGTTAGGGTTAGGGTTAGGGTTAGGGTTAGGGTTAGGGTTCGACAACTGTCTTAATGCGTTTTCCCAGTTCCCCAAGTGTCTTAATGCGTTTTCCTGGTTCCCCAAGTGTCTTAATGCGTTTTCCCGGTTCCCCAAGTGTCTTAATGCGTTTTCCCGGTTCCCCAAGTGTCTTAATGCGTTTTCCTGGTTCCCCAACTGTCTTAATGCGTTTTCCCGGTTCCCCAAGTGTCTTAATGCGTTTTCCCGGTTCCCCAAGTGTCTTAATGCGTTTTCCCGGTTCCCCAAGTGTCTTAATGCGATCGAACGTGCTATCCCTCCCCTGTTCTCTACTCTAACCCTAACCATTGGAGTTGCAGCCTAAACCTAATCCCAGGAGTTTGCGTTTTCCCCCTTTCCCAAGTAACTTGCCGAACCAACCCTGGTCTCCAAGTGTCTTAATGCGATCGAACGTGCTATCCCTCCCCTGTTCTCTACTCTAACCCTAACCATTGGAGTTGCAGCCTAAACCTAATCCCAGGAGTTTGCGTTTTCCCCCTTTCCCAAGTAACTTGCCGAACCAACCCTGGTCTCCAAGTGTCTTAATGACCCCTGGGGTTAGGGTTAGAGAAGTGTCTTAAAAACGCCACCCCCGGGTTAGGGTTAGGGTTAGGGTTAGGGTTAGGGTTAGGGTTAGGGTTAGGGTTAGGGTTAGGGTTAGGGTTAGGGTTCGACAACTGTCTTAATGCGTTTTCCCAGTTCCCCAAGTGTCTTAATGCGTTTTCCTGGTTCCCCAAGTGTCTTAATGCGTTTTCCCGGTTCCCCAAGTGTCTTAATGCGTTTTCCCGGTTCCCCAAGTGTCTTAATGCGTTTTCCTGGTTCCCCAACTGTCTTAATGCGTTTTCCCGGTTCCCCAAGTGTCTTAATGCGTTTTCCCGGTTCCCCAAGTGTCTTAATGCGTTTTCCCGGTTCCCCAAGTGTCTTAATGCGATCGAACGTGCTATCCCTCCCCTGTTCTCTACTCTAACCCTAACCATTGGAGTTGCAGCCTAAACCTAATCCCAGGAGTTTGCGTTTTCCCCCTTTCCCAAGTAACTTGCCGAACCAACCCTGGTCTCCAAGTGTCTTAATGCGATCGAACGTGCTATCCCTCCCCTGTTCTCTACTCTAACCCTAACCATTGGAGTTGCAGCCTAAACCTAATCCCAGGAGTTTGCGTTTTCCCCCTTTCCCAAGTAACTTGCCGAACCAACCCTGGTCTCCAAGTGTCTTAATGACCCCTGGGGTTAGGGTTAGAGAAGTGTCTTAAAAACGCCACCCCCGGGTTAGGGTTAGGGTTAGGGTTAGGGTTAGGGTTAGGGTTAGGGTTAGGGTTAGGGTTAGGGTTAGGGTTAGGGTTAGGGTTAGGGTTAGGGTTAGGGTTAGGGGGTTAGGGGGTTAGGGGGTTAGGGTTAGGGTTAGGGTTAGGGTTAGGGTTAGGGTTAGGGTTAGGGTTAGGGTTCGACAACTGTCTTAATGCGTTTTCCCAGTTCCCCAAGTGTCTTAATGCGTTTTCCTGGTTCCCCAAGTGTCTTAATGCGTTTTCCCGGTTCCCCAAGTGTCTTAATGCGTTTTCCCGGTTCCCCAAGTGTCTTAATGCGTTTTCCCGGTTCCCCAAGTGTCTTAATGCGTTTTCCCGGTTCCCCAAGTGTCTTAATGCGATCGAACGTGCTATCCCTCCCCTGTTCTCTACTCTAACCCTAACCATTGGAGTTGCAGCCTAAACCTAATCCCAGGAGTTTGCGTTTTCCCCCTTTCCCAAGTAACTTGCCGAACCAACCCTGGTCTCCAAGTGTCTTAATGCGATCGAACGTGCTATCCCTCCCCTGTTCTCTACTCTAACCCTAACCATTGGAGTTGCAGCCTAAACCTAATCCCAGGAGTTTGCGTTTTCCCCCTTTCCCAAGTAACTTGCCGAACCAACCCTGGTCTCCAAGTGTCTTAATGACCCCTGGGGTTAGGGTTAGAGAAGTGTCTTAAAAACGCCACCCCCGGGTTAGGGTTAGGGTTAGGGTTAGGGTTAGGGTTAGGGTTAGGGTTAGGGTTAGGGTTAGGGTTAGGGTTAGGGTTAGGGTTAGGGTTAGGGTTCGACAACTGTCTTAATGCGTTTTCCCAGTTCCCCAAGTGTCTTAATGCGTTTTCCTGGTTCCCCAAGTGTCTTAATGCGTTTTCCCGGTTCCCCAAGTGTCTTAATGCGTTTTCCCGGTTCCCCAAGTGTCTTAATGCGTTTTCCCGGTTCCCCAAGTGTCTTAATG
>NC_091286.1:2500-5000 GCF_032444005.1 Ranitomeya imitator | reverse complement strand
GTTAGGGTTAGGGTTAGGGTTAGGGTTAGGGTTAGGGTTAGGGTTAGGGTTAGGGTTAGGGTTAGGGTTAGGGTTAGGGTTAGGGTTAGGGTTAGGGTTAGGGTTAGGGTTAGGGTTAGGGTTAGGGTTAGGGTTAGGGTTAGGGTTAGGGTTAGGGTTAGGGTTAGGGTTAGGGTTAGGGTTAGGGTTAGGGTTAGGGTTAGGGTTAGGGTTAGGGTTAGGGTTAGGGTTAGGGTTAGGGTTAGGGTTAGGGTTAGGGTTAGGGTTAGGGTTAGGGTTAGGGTTAGGGTTAGGGTTAGGGTTAGGGTTAGGGTTAGGGTTAGGGTTAGGGTTAGGGTTAGGGTTAGGGTTAGGGTTAGGGTTAGGGTTAGGGTTAGGGTTAGGGTTAGGGTTAGGGTTAGGGTTAGGGTTAGGGTTAGGGTTAGGGTTAGGGTTAGGGTTAGGGTTAGGGTTAGGGTTAGGGTTAGGGTTAGGGTTAGGGTTAGGGTTAGGGTTAGGGTTAGGGTTAGGGTTAGGGTTAGGGTTAGGGTTAGGGTTAGGGTTAGGGTTAGGGTTAGGGTTAGGGTTAGGGTTAGGGTTAGGGTTAGGGTTAGGGTTAGGGTTAGGGTTAGGGTTAGGGTTAGGGTTAGGGTTAGGGTTAGGGTTAGGGTTAGGGTTAGGGTTAGGGTTAGGGTTAGGGTTAGGGTTAGGGTTAGGGTTAGGGTTAGGGTTAGGGTTAGGGTTAGGGTTAGGGTTAGGGTTAGGGTTAGGGTTAGGGTTAGGGTTAGGGTTAGGGTTAGGGTTAGGGTTAGGGTTAGGGTTAGGGTTAGGGTTAGGGTTAGGGTTAGGGTTAGGGTTAGGGTTAGGGTTAGGGTTAGGGTTAGGGTTAGGGTTAGGGTTAGGGTTAGGGTTAGGGTTAGGGTTAGGGTTAGGGTTAGGGTTAGGGTTAGGGTTAGGGTTAGGGTTAGGGTTAGGGTTAGGGTTAGGGTTAGGGTTAGGGTTAGGGTTAGGGTTAGGGTTAGGGTTAGGGTTAGGGTTAGGGTTAGGGTTAGGGTTAGGGTTAGGGTTAGGGTTAGGGTTAGGGTTAGGGTTAGGGTTAGGGTTAGGGTTAGGGTTAGGGTTAGGGTTAGGGTTAGGGTTAGGGTTAGGGTTAGGGTTAGGGTTAGGGTTAGGGTTAGGGTTAGGGTTAGGGTTAGGGTTAGGGTTAGGGTTAGGGTTAGGGTTAGGGTTAGGGTTAGGGTTAGGGTTAGGGTTAGGGTTAGGGTTAGGGTTAGGGTTAGGGTTAGGGTTAGGGTTAGGGTTAGGGTTAGGGTTAGGGTTAGGGTTAGGGTTAGGGTTAGGGTTAGGGTTAGGGTTAGGGTTAGGGTTAGGGTTAGGGTTAGGGTTAGGGTTAGGGTTAGGGTTAGGGTTAGGGTTAGGGTTAGGGTTAGGGTTAGGGTTAGGGTTAGGGTTAGGGTTAGGGTTAGGGTTAGGGTTAGGGTTAGGGTTAGGGTTAGGGTTAGGGTTAGGGTTAGGGTTAGGGTTAGGGTTAGGGTTAGGGTTAGGGTTAGGGTTAGGGTTAGGGTTAGGGTTAGGGTTAGGGTTAGGGTTAGGGTTAGGGTTAGGGTTAGGGTTAGGGTTAGGGTTAGGGTTAGGGTTAGGGTTAGGGTTAGGGTTAGGGTTAGGGTTAGGGTTAGGGTTAGGGTTAGGGTTAGGGTTAGGGTTAGGGTTAGGGTTAGGGTTAGGGTTAGGGTTAGGGTTAGGGTTAGGGTTAGGGTTAGGGTTAGGGTTAGGGTTAGGGTTAGGGTTAGGGTTAGGGTTAGGGTTAGGGTTAGGGTTAGGGTTAGGGTTAGGGTTAGGGTTAGGGTTAGGGTTAGGGTTAGGGTTAGGGTTAGGGTTAGGGTTAGGGTTAGGGTTAGGGTTAGGGTTAGGGTTAGGGTTAGCGGTTAGGGTTAGGGTTAGGGTTAGGGTTAGGGTTAGGGTTAGGGTTAGGGTTAGGGTTAGGGTTAGGGTTAGGGTTAGGGTTAGGGTTAGGGTTAGGGTTAGGGTTAGGGTTAGGGTTAGGGTTAGGGTTAGGGTTAGGGTTAGGGTTAGGGTTAGGGTTAGGGTTAGGGTTAGGGTTAGGGTTAGGGTTAGGGTTAGGGTTAGGGTTAGGGTTAGGGTTAGGGTTAGGGTTAGGGTTAGGGTTAGGGTTAGGGTTAGGGTTAGGGTTAGGGTTAGGGTTAGGGTTAGGGTTAGGGTTAGGGTTAGGGTTAGGGTTAGGGTTAGGGTTAGGGTTAGGGTTAGGGTTAGGGTTAGGGTTAGGGTTAGGGTTAGGGTTAGGGTTAGGGTTAGGGTTAGGGTTAGGGTTAGGGTTAGGGTTAGGGTTAGGGTTAGGGTTAGGGTTAGGGTTAGGGTTAGGGTTAGGGTTAGGGTTAGGGTTAGGGTTAGGGTTAGGTTAGGGTTAGGGTTAGGGTTAGGGTTAGGGTTAGGGTTAGGGTTAGGGTTAGGGTTAGGGTTAGGGTTAGGGTTAGGGTTAGGGTTAGGGTTAGGGTTAGGGTTA